>NC_083768.1:59701587-59706587 GCF_963514075.1 Conger conger | reverse complement strand
CAAACTCCATACCCTCACAACGTGTGCCTTATTGGCCTTACTGTTTGATTTCCCACCAGAGCCAAGGTCTTTAAGTGTTTTCCATCATTTCGAGGGATTATTGCTATTATCCTTAATTAGTTCAGCGGAGTAATTCTGCTTACTTGCCTTGATCATTTCCTGTGTTAGATTCCTATATTTCTTAAAAATCAACAACACAGCCCTTTGTTACAGGAGACCAATCCACACCTCATCAACAACACAGGCATTTGTTACAGGAGACCAATCCACACCTCATCAACAACACAGCCATTTGTTACAGGAGACCAATCCACACCTCATCAACAACACAGGCATTTGTTACAGGAGACCAATCCACACCTCATCAACAACACAGGCATTTGTTACAGGAGACCAATCCACACCTCATCAACAACACAGGCATTTGTTACAGGAGACCAATCCACACCTCATCAACAACACAGGCATTTGTTACAGGAGACCAATCCACACCTCATCAACAACACAGCCATTTGTTACAGGAGACCAATCCACACCTCATCAACAACACAGGCATTTGTCACAGGAGACCAATCCATGTCTTCCAATCGAGATCTAAAGGTATCTGCTGAGTAATTATCGAGTGATCGAATACGGATGGCTTTCAGAGCCAAATATGAAACCATAATTATTTGCGTCATCCCAAATGCCTTGCTGTAAGTAGTGCAGGATACATCGGTGGTGTTAGAACATCTCCTGATAGAACATTCTCGCCCCGCGCCAGCACACTTATGAAGAAGCACATGGAGATGGTCGCAGAACGCGTGTGGTTGGGCGGTCTATACCTCCAAAAGCACTGCCTTTGTTTTGGGAAGACAAACGTCCAGCAGTAAAACTTTGATATCATCCTCATTATCCAGATCTGTTAACTGGGAGAAAGGAAAACCGGGGCTGGGTTTGGACTTGAAGGAGTATTGGGTGTGTCTGTAGAACCTCTGCTATGCTCCACGGAGGCAGGGTTCCGGTTGGCAGGGGAGTGTCCCGATTGAGCAAAAGCACCTCCGTCTGGTGGAGCAGACCCCTTGCAGTTTACCAGCGTTGCCATGGTGATGTCCCTCCAGCCAGGAGAAGCAGCTCATCTGTACTCAGGTCCCACCTGTCAGAGTCCGTGTTACCATGGAAACCCCTTGGGGTGTGTCCGACCTGCCGCTCGGATGGGCCGGCCCGGTTCCCATGGCGACATGACTCAGGTCTGGTTCCCATGGCGATATGACTTTGCCCCATGTGCAGGGGGCGTGCAGGGGGCGTCTGCCTCAGAGACAGAAAATGCCCCCAAGCCTCACCTCAGAGAGGCTGAGCGACAGAGAGAGAGAGAGAGGAAGCCAGAGATGGAGAGAGAGAGAACAGAGAGAACAGAGAGACAGAGGGAGGAAGCCAGAGATGGAGAGAGAGAGAACAGAGAGACAGAGAGACAGAGGGAGGAAGCCAGAGATGGAGAGAGAGAGAACAGAGAGAATAGAGAGACAGAGGGAGGAAGCCAGAGATGGAGAGAGAGAGAACAGAGAGAACAGAGAGACAGAGGGAGGAAGCCAGAGATGGAGAGAGAGAGAAAAGAGAGACAGAGAGACAGAGGGAGGAAGCCAGAGATGGAGAGAGAGAGAAAAGAGCAACAGAGAGACAGAGGGAGGAAGCCAGAGACAGAGAGAGAGAGAGAGAACAGAGAGACAGAGAGACAGAGGGAGGAAGTCAGAGATGGAGAGAGAGAGAACAGAGAGACAGAGAGACAGGGGGAGGAAGCCAGAGATGGAGAGAGAGAGGGAGAGAGAGGGAGGAGGGGGGAGAGGAGGGGGGAGAGAGGGAGAGGAGGGGGTGAGGGTTCTGTCAGGATACAGTAAACAGGACTAAGTTTAGTGTGAAGCCCAGCCAATACCAGGCACAATGCAGCCACACTGCATGGACTGCAGATTAGACCCAGAGTTCAGCTGGAGTCTTGGCACATTGAGCCAGATTGCTGTGGTGTGTATGCAGTGCGATTGGGAAAAGGCTTTAGATTTAATAAGCGGTTATAACATACGGATGTTTAATATGGAGGAGGAACGCATCCCCAGCTGTGCTCCTCTCAGGACAGCATGCTAAGGGCCGTGTTTGGGATCGTAGCGGAGGGCGTGCGGAGGGCGCTGGCGCTCCAGTGTGAGTGCAGGTTCGGCCATCGCAGGAAGGCCACTCCACAGCCCGATCGATACGTCGACACCCCACTGAAACGGTCCCCCACGCCGTCTGGCAGAAAGCAGGGCGAAATGCCAGCTGGGCTCCTCACCACAGCCAGAGCAAAGCCTGCCTGTCAGCCCCACACCGCCCCTGTCTCTGTGAGCAGGTCTAAAAGAGGTGATAAGTCGCTGTGAAATCGGCTCACATCGTCAACCCCCAGTACGAAAGCAGGGAGGTGGATTTCTCTGGAATAGTCCCAGCTAATAGGGAAAAATGAACACTTGCCTGAACACACGTTTCGTACTAGTCCACGTGTAAAACATTGATTGGATATTTCCAGTTCTACAGCCATCTCCCCTTTGAGATCCATGACAGTTCTGCGCCCCATTATGATGTCACCGAAGCTCCGTGGCATTTGGCCTTTTCCATTGTGATGTCACATAAATCTTATAGAATTTCTCGGCACCTGCAACTCATTATTCATCTCCATTATGATATCATATTATTTAAACCGTGGGGGAAGAACCACATTAGCATCTTAGAGGGAAGACTTGTAAGTCCATGTTTGGAAACGGGATATTAATTTAATTAGTCCCCCATTTGTTTTCTTTCATTTCATAATGTATAATGTCAGTGGTTCTTGGTTGACCCTGCAGTGCAGTGCGGATGGCTTGTGGAGAGCAGGGAAGAGTCTGATTAAATCTGGGGATTTACAGGAAGGAGGCCCGCGTGAACTGTGGGAGCCGTGTGAATGAGAGCATTGGGGTGGGAGAGCAGGGTAATATCGTCCGACATGGAGCTGGTCGTGTCCCAGAACCCCCTGGGTCCCTGCGGGTAGAGGCAGCCCTCAGGACCAGGGCTTTCTCAGGGTTTTGCAGGATCAGTATCAGACCATTTTTCACGTATCACATTTTAATTTTTTTTTGGTTTCGGTTTACTTTTGGATGGTATCAGATTTGACATTATGGCCAGTTTTTCAAACATGTCATTTATATTTTTCACTGCCAGGTCTATTTATTGTGAGGACATGTGGTCACCAGAAAGGTGTCTGAGTGATTGTGTTTCTTCATTTCTTCATTGCTTTCTGGTTCATCTGTGCCGTTTTGGGCCCATGTGTAAGGGATTTGTCCAGTTGTGGTGTGGACAGGCAGACAGACAGAGAGACAGACATTAGGGTTAGGTCAGGGTTAGAGTTAAGACCAGTTGTGGTGTACAGCAGAGAGAGAGATAGAGAGAGAGAGAGAGATAGAGATGGTGAGTGTTTTTTTAAATTTTTTATAATTTATTTCTGATTTGTCCCTTTTTCTGATTTGTCTCTGCGTCTCTGCGGACATCTCTGCATCTCTGCGTCTCTGTGTCTCTGCGTCTCTGTCTCTCTGTGTCTCTGTGTCTCTGTCTCTCTGCGTCTCTGCGTCTCTGTCTCTCTGCGTCTCTGCATCTCTGCGTCTCTGCGTCTCTGTCTCTCTGTGTCTCTGTCTCTCTGTGTCTCTGTGTCTCTGTCTCTCTGCATCTCTGCATCTCTCTGCGTCTCTGCATCTCTGCGTCTCTGCGTCTCTGCGTCTCTGCGTCTCTGTCTCTCTGTCTCTCTGCGTCTCTGTCTCTCTGTCTCTCTGTCTCTCTGCGTCTCTGCGTCTCTGCGTCTCTGCGTCTCTGTCTCTCTGCGTCTCTGTCTCTCTGTCTCTCTGTCTCTCTGCGTCTCTGTGTCTCTGCGTCTCTGCGTCTCTGTCTCTCTGTGTCTCTGCATCTCTGTCTCTCTGTCTCTCTGTCTCCCTGTCTCTCTGCATCTCTGCATCTCTCTGCGTCTCTGTCTCTCTGTGTCTCTGTGTCTCTGTCTCTCTGTGTCTCTGTGTCTCTGTGTCTCTGTCTCTCTGTGTGTCTCTGTGTGTCTCTGTGTCTCTGTGTCTCTGTCTCTCTGTGTCTCTGTGTCTCTGTGTCTCTGTCTCTGTGTGTCTCTGTGTCTCTGTCTCGCTGCGTCTCTGCGTCTCTGTCTCTGTCTCTCTGCGTCTCTGTCTCTCTGTGTCTCTCTGCGTCTCTGTCTCTGCATCTCTCTGTCTCTCTGTGTCTCTGCGTCTCTGTCTCTCTGTGTCTCTGTCTCTCTGCATCTCTGCATCTCTCTGCGTCTCTGTCTCTCTGTGTCTCTGTGGCTCTGTGTCTCTGTCTCTCTGTGTCTCTGTGTCTCTGTCTCTCTGTGTCTCTGTGTCTCTGTGTCTCTGTCTCTGTGTGTCTCTGTGTCTCTGTCTCGCTGCGTCTCTGCGTCTCTGTCTCTGCATCTCTGTGTCTCTGTCTCTCTGCGTCTCTGTCTCTCAGTGTCTCTGTGTCTCTGCGTCTCTGCTTCTCTGTGTGCTGCCCTCTCCATGTACACCATAATCAATTAATTATCACAAAATTACTATTATTATTCTTATTATTATTATACTTCTGATACCTGGAGTCAGATCCAAGATCGTCATATTATTTGCCACATTATTTATTTTACATTTCTATTGTTCTTCATTACTCTTAATTACTCTTAATTCATTGTTTTTATTGCGTCCCTGTTGTATTTGATCAGTATCACTGTTTGCCTTATTTTAGTATCGGTGTTGTATTTATTATTATTGGGCTCTGAAAGGTGCTTTACTAATACAGACTATGGTTATTATTTTATATGCACTGGCCCTATTGTGCCTCAATTGAGGCTGAAATCTATCTGTGACACAGAACGCGAGGTTACCGAGACAGACGCTGAAACAGGGGAGGATGAAATGGAAGTATAGCTGTAGCTGTTATTTGACTGCCTCCGTTAGCCTACTGCTGCACTGTCAGCGGGACTG
>NC_083768.1:59683387-59688387 GCF_963514075.1 Conger conger | reverse complement strand
GGGTGTAGCAGAATCAGGGGTAAAGGGTGTGTAGCAGAATCAGGGGGTAAAGGGGTGTAGCAGAATCAGGGGGTAAAGGGGTGTAGCAGAATCAGGGGGTAAAGGGGTGTAGCAGAATCAGGGGTAAAGGGGTGTAACAGAATCAGGGGGTAAAGGGGGTGTAACAGAATCAGGGGGTAAAGGGGGTGTAGCAGAATCAGGGGGTAAAGGGGGTGTAACAGAATCAGGGGGTAAAGGGGTGTAGCAGAATCAGGGGGTAAAGGGGTGTAGCAGAATCAGGGGGTAAAGGGGGTGTAGCAGAATTGGGGGTAAAGGGGTGTAGCAGAATCAGGGGGTAAAGGGGTGTAGCAGAATCAGGGGGTAAAGGGGGTGTAGCAGAATCAGGGGGTAAAGGGGTGTAGCAGAATCAGGGGGTAAAGGGGGTGTAGCAGAATTGGGGGTAAAGGGGGTGTAGCTGAATCAGGGGGTAAAGGGGTGTAGCAGAATCAGGGGGTAAAGGGGTGTAGCAGAATCAGGGGTAAAGGGGGTGTAGCAGAATTGGGGGTAAAGGGGGTGTAGCTGAATCAGGGGTAAAGGGGTGTAGCAGAATTGGGGGGGGGGCGATGGCTCTGTTCAGCAGAAGCCTCTCTATCTCCATGCCAACTGGCCCATTCCCACGGTGATCATTTGATTAGCAGAATCACACACTGTAGCTCTCTCCATGTAAACGGATTACTGCGTGCGGGCTGTATTCCGTATTCAAAAATAACATATTCACAGGTAATCCAACACCCAGGCCTATGATCTGAGCTCCTGTTCACGAAAGACCACACACTGACCCACACAACACACTGACCCACACACTGACACACTGACCCACACACTGACCCACACAACACACTGACCCACACACTGACACACTGACCCACACACTGACCCACACAGCACACTGACACACACACTGACACACACACTGACCCACACACTGACCCACACACTGACACACTGACACACACACTGACCCACACACTGACACACACACACACTGACACACACACTGACCCACACAGCACACTGACACACACACTGACACACACTGACACA
The DNA here is from genome assembly GCF_963514075.1 of Conger conger. Classification (NCBI taxonomy): domain Eukaryota; kingdom Metazoa; phylum Chordata; class Actinopteri; order Anguilliformes; family Congridae; genus Conger; species Conger conger. The sequence goes on along the minus strand of NC_083768.1, from coordinate 59,687,304 downwards.
CACACTGACACACTGACACACACACTGACACACTGACACACTGACACACACACTGACACACTGACACACTGACACACACACTGACACACACACTGACCCACACACTGACACACACTCTGACCCACACACTGACACACTGACACACTGACACACACACTGACACACACACTGACCCACACTCTGACACACACTCTGACCCACACACTGACACACACACTGACCCACACTGACACACACACTGACCCACACTGACACACACACTGACCCACACAACACACTGACCCACACACTGACACACTGACCCACACACTGACACACTGACCCACACACTGACACACACACTGACACACTGACCACACACTGACACACTGACCCACACACTGACACACTGACCCACACACTGACACACACAACACACTGACCCACACACTGACACACTGACCCACACACTGACCCACACACTGACACACTGACCCACACACTGACCCACACAACACACTGACACACACACTGACACACACACTGACCCACACACTGACACACACTCTGACACACACACTGACACACACTCACCCGAGGGCCTAGGCTCAGGGTTCGTTTGGGCGGTTCATTCCGTGGGTGGGGGCTGGCATGGCTCCTCTTGGGGCGTTCAGCGGCGTGGGACGCTGGGCTCTTCAAAGGGGCTGAATGAGCTGAGCTGAACTACCTGCAGTAGCCACTAGGTGGTGTGAGATTCTGGGGAATGTCAATCCCTGGTCCCCTGCTCTAACCAACCGTTGGTGTTTTTTCCCCCCTTTGCATCATGGGATACGTGATGTCATTCTCTCTGCAGGCCCAGGTGAGGGTGTTCTTCATACCTGATGAAGGTTTTTTGGGGACGGGATTTGTGCATGTTTTTGTGCATGTTTGAAGATTAACATCCACCACCTCCCGCTATGAGTACTAATGGCTGTGTGGATGTGTTCGCTAACACTGCTGCTTCTGAGAAACCACCTGGAGACGGGTCAGGAGAAACCACCTGGAGACGGGTCAGGAGAAACCACCTGTGCTCTCTGCTGTCACGCCCTGCTGCTCTCATAACCAGCAGCAATGCTGACAAATATGCCTGTGTGGCTGTGCAGTATATGAGTCTCCTACTGTCTGTTGTAACGGTATTGTGTTGTGGTGCAGGTGTATGAGGGTGTGTGTAATGGGTATATTATGTGTTGTGGTGCAGGTGTGTGAGGTGGTGTGTAATGGTATATTATGTGTTGTGGTGCAGGTGTGTGAGGTGGTGTGTAATGGTATATTATGTGTTGTGGTGCAGGTGTATGAGGGTGTGTGTAATGGTATATTATGTGTTGTGGTGCAGGTGTGTGAGGTGGTGTGTAATGGTATATTATGTGTTGTGGTGCAGGTGTGTGAGGTGGTGTGTAATGGTATATTATGTGTTGTGGTGCAGGTGTATGAGGGTGTGTGTAATGGTATATTATGTGTTGTGGTGCAGGTGTGTGAGGTGGTGTGTAATGGTATATTATGTGTTTGTGGTGCAGGTGTATGAGGTGGTGTGTTGTAACGGTATTGTGTTGTGGTGCAGGTGTATGAGGGTGTGTGTAATGGTATATTATGTGTTGTGGTGCAGGTGTATGAGGGTGTGTGTAATGGTATATTATGTGTTGTGGTGCAGGTGTGTGAGGTGGTGTGTAATGGTATATTATGTGTTGTGGTGCAGGTGTATGAGGTGGTGTGTGTAATGGTATATTATGTGTTGTGGTGCAGGTGTATGAGGTGGTGTGTAATGGTATATGTGTGTGTAATGGTATATTATGTGTTGTGGTGCAGGTGTGTGAGGTGGTGTGTAATGGTATATTATGTGTTGTGGTGCAGGTGTATGAGGTGGTGGTGTGTAATGGTATATTATGTGTTGTGGTGCAGGTGTATGAGGTGGTGTGTAATGGTATATGTGTGTGTAATGGTATATTATGTGTTGTGGTGCAGGTGTATGAGGGTGTGTGTAATGGTATATTATGTGTTGTGGTGCAGGTGTGTGAGGTGGTGTGTAATGGTATATTATGTGTTGTGGTTGCAGGTGTATGAGGTGGTGTGTTGTAATGGTATATTATGTGTTGTGGTGCAGGTGTATGAGGTGGTGTTGTAATGGTATATGTGTGTGTAATGGTATATTATGTGTTGTGGTGCAGGTGTATGAGGTGGTGTGTAATGGTATATGTGTGTGTAATGGTATATTATGTTGTGGTGCAGGTGTATGGAGGTGGTGTGTAATGGTATATGTGTGTGTAATGGTATATTATGTTGTGGTGCAGGTGTGTGAGGTGGTGTGTAATGGTATATTATGTTGTGGTGCAGGGTGTATGAGGTGTGTGTAATGGTATATTATGTTGTGGTGCAGGTGTATGAGGTGGTGTGTGTAATGGTATATTATGTTGTGGTGCAGGTGTATGAGGTGGTGCCCGTGTGTCAGTGACTGCTCTCAGTACGTCTGGGTGGCAGAGCCTGGAGCATGTGGAAGGTCAGCAGTGTGGATCTGAAGGAGAACTGTGGAGAGGGAGTGCAGACACGCAAAGTCAGGTAAGAGCCACACGCCCACACGCTGTGTGCGGCTAGAGAGCGTCCGTGTAGAGCCACACGCCACACGCGTGTGCAGTTAGAGAGGGTCTGTGTAGAGCCACACGCCACACACGTGTGCGGCTAGAGAGGGTCTGTGTAGAGCCACACGCCACACGCGTGTGCAGTTAGAGAGCGTCCGTGTAGAGCCACACGCCACACGCGTGTGCGGCTAGAGAGCGTCCGTTGTAGAGCCACACGCCACACGCGTGTGCAGTTAGAGAGCGTCCGTGTAGAGCCACACGCCACAATCGCGTGTGCGGCTAGAGAAGGTCCGGAGATCACTGGTCAGGGGATCAGCACAGGAGCAGCGTCTCTGGGGTTTGGAACAGAATATGCTGCTGCTCCATAAACACTGAAGCTGATGCACTGATCTTCTCTGAGACTGTAATTCTGTCCGGACAGGAAGCTCTGCTAAATGTGAGTGATTTAATTTTGGTTATTATACACACACACACTCACACACTCACACACACACTCACACACTCTCTCACACTCACACACTCACACACTCTCTCTCTCTCACACACACACTCACTCACACACACACACACACACACACACTCACACACACACACGCTCTCTCTCTCTCACACACACACACACTCACACACTCTCTCTCTCTCTCTCACACACTCACACACACACTCACACACTCTCTCACACTCACACACTCACACACTCTCTCTCTCTCACACACACACACTCTCATACACACTCTCTCTCACACACACACACGCTCTCTCCTCACACACACACACACACTCACACACTCTCTCTCTCTCTCATACACTCACACACACACACACACACACACTCTCTCTCTCACACACTCTCATACACACTCTCTCTCACACACCACACTCTCTCACGCAGGGTGTGTGCAGAACACGGTGGATGGTCCAGGTGAGCCGGTGGAGGATTACCTGTGTGACCCTGAGGAGATGCCCCTGGGGGCGCGGGAGAGCCGGCTGCCCTGCCCTGGGGACTGTGTGCTGTCAGACTGGGGCTCCTGGTCCCGCTGCGCCCCGGTAAACCAACCATCTACAGCCACTACTGGTTAGAGGGAGGGAGGGATAGAGGGAGAGGGAGGGAGGGGGGGAGAAAAGGGAGGGAGGGATAGAGGAAAGAGAGGGAGGGAGGGATAGAGAGCGGGAGGAGGAATAGAGGGAGAGGGAGAGGGAGGGGTGGAGAAAGGGAGGGGAGGGATAGAGGAAGGGAGGGAGGGATAGAGGAAGGGAGGGAGGGATAGAGGGAGAGGGAGGGATAGAGGGAGAGAGGGAGGGAGGGATAGAGAGCGGGAGGGAGGGATA
>NC_083768.1:59670887-59675887 GCF_963514075.1 Conger conger | reverse complement strand
AGCGCTTCTGTTACCCCCACTAGGGCTTCTGTTACCCCCACTAGGGCTTCTGTTACCCCCACTAGGGCTTCTGTTACCCCCACTAGGGCTTCTGTTACCCCCATCACATGTACACACCTGCCCCGCTCACTAGCACTTCTGTTACCCCCACTAGGGCCTCTGTTACCCCCGCTAGCTCTTCTGTTAGCCCCCTTACTGCCGCCACAGGCAGAAGGACTCCCCAGAACCCAGCAGAAGGAAGTGATCTGTGTCACACTGTCTGCTCCTGCCCCACCACCGCATCACTGCACCGCATCCTAAAAATACACAGCTCTGTTCCTCTCAGGCTTTTCATCCTCAACAAAACAGGTTTTATTTCTGGGAGAGTAATAATGATCTGCGCTTGTGACTGTTTCTAAGAGAGGGGAGGTGGGGAGCAGCACAGCTCCCTGAGAGAGGAGGGAGTGTGCTGCTGTTTGAGCTGGATGTGCAGAGAGCGGTATTTATACCTCAGCCCATCCTGTGTGTCTGTCATCATCTCAGTCTCACGCTAACCCTGTGTACGTGAGAGAGTGTGTTAGAGCCACTCAGTCTCACACTAACCCTGTGTACGTGAGAGAGTGTGTTAGAGCCACTCAGTCTCACACTAACCCTGCGTACGTGAGAAAGTGTGTTAGAGCCACTCAGTCTCACGCTAACCCTGCGTACGTGAGAGAGTGTGTTAGAGCCACTCAGTCTCACACTAACCCTGTGTACGTGAGAGAGTGTGTTAGAGCCACTCAGTCTCACACTAACCCTGTGTACGTGAGAGAGTGTGTTAGAGCCACTCAGTCTCACACTAACCCTGCGTACGTGAGAGAGTGTTAGAGTCACTCAGTCTCACACTAACCCTGTGTACGTGAGAGAGTGTGTTAGAGCCACTCAGTCTCACACTAACCCTGTTTACGTGAGCGAGTGTGTTATAGCCACTCAGTCTCACACTAACCCTGTGTACGTGAGAGAGTGTGTTAGAGCCACTCAGTCTCACATTAACCCTGTGTACGTGAGTGTGTTAGAGCCACTCAGTCTCACACTAACCCTGTGTACGTGAGAGAGTGTTAGAGCCACTCAGTCTCACACTAACCCTGTGTACGTGAGAGTGTGTTAGAGCCACTCAGTCTCACACTAACCCTGCGTACGTGAGAGAGTATGTTAGAGCCACTCAGTCTCACACTAACCCTGTGTACGTGAGAGTGTGTTAGAGCCACTCAGTCTCACACTAACCCTGTGTACGTGAGAGAGTGTTAGAGCCACTCAGTCTCACACTAACCCTGTGTACGTGAGAGGGTGTGTTAGTGGAGTTATGAGTATGAGAGATGAATGAATAGCATAGCAGTACACGAAGAGCACAATAGTGCATAATTATTCTATATTTCATTATATTTCAGTCATTCTGGATCTTTACATTTGAAGTATCCTGATCGGTCCACTTCCTGCCACAGTGTATAATGTGTCCTGATTGGTTGGTTTCCCCCTGTTGTGTTTCACTCATCCTGATTGGTCGGTTTCCCCCTGTTGTGTTTCACTCATCCTGATTGGTCGGTTTCCCCCTGTTGTGTTTCACTCATCCTGATTGGTTGGTTTCCCCCTGTTGTGTATTACTCATCCTGATTGGTCGGTTTCCCCCTGTTGTGTTTCACTCGTCCTGATTGGTTGGTTTCCCCCTGTTGTGTTTCACTCATCCTGATTGGTCGGTTTCCCCCTGTTGTGTTTCACTCATCCTGATTGGTTGGTTTCCCCCTGTTGTGTATTACTCATCCTGATTGGTCGGTTTCCCCCTGATGTGTTTCACTCGTCCTGATTGGTTGGTTTCCCCCTGTTGTGTATTACTCATCCTGATTGGTTGGTTTCCCCCTGTTGTGTTTCACTCATCCTGATTGGTCGGTTTCCCCCTGTTGTGTTTCACTCATCCTGATTGGTTGGTTTCCCCCTGTTGTGTATTACTCATCCTGATTGGTCGGTTTCCCCCTGATGTGTTTCACTCGTCCTGATTGGTTGGTTTCCCCCTGTTGTGTATTACTCATCCTGATTGGTTGGTTTCCCCCTGTTGTGTTTCACTCATCCTGATTGGTCGGTTTCCCCCTGTTGTGTTTCACTCATCCTGATTGGTCGGTTTCCCCCTGTTGTGTTTCACTCATCCTGATTGGTTGGTTTCCCCCTGTTGTGTATTACTCATCCTGATTGGTCGGTTTCCCCCTGATGTGTTTCACTCGTCCTGATTGGTTGGTTTCCCCCTGTTGTGTATTACTCATCCTGATTGGTTGGTTTCCCCCTGTTGTGTTTCACTCATCCTGATTGGTTGGTTTCCCCCTGTTGTGTTTCACTCATCCTGATTGGTTGGTTTCCCCCTGTTGTGTTTCACTCATCCTGATTGGTTGGTTTCCCCCTGTTGTGTTTCACTCATCCTGATTGGTCGGTTTCCCCCTGTTGTGTTTCACTCATCCTGATTGGTTGGTTTCCCCCTGTTGTGTTTCACTCGTCCTGATTGGTCGGTTTCCCCCTGATGTGTTTCACTCATCCTGATTGGTTGGTTTCCCCCTGTTGTGTTTCACTCATCCTGATTGGTCGGTTTCCCCCTGTTGTGTTTCACTCGTCCTGATTGGTGGGTTTGTCCTCCCCAGGCGGATGCCCCCAGCCCAGCAGGCCCCCCTCAGACAGGTCATGTGACCCAGCCTGCGACACGCCCAGATCTGTCTGCACCGAGGTGAGTGGGCGTGCGAGTGAGGGACGGGGAGAGAGAGAGAGAACGAGCAGGAGAGAGGGAGAAGGAGGAGGGAGAGAAACGTAATTATGAGAAACGTGATTAATGATGAGACAGGACGTGTGGAGTCTCAGGGCTTCACAGTGGGCAGGGTGTGGAGTCTCAGGCCCTCACAGTGGGCAGGGTGTGGAGTCTCAGGGCTTCACAGTGGGCAGGGTGTGGAGTCTCAGCGCTTCACAGTGGGCAGGGTGTGGAGTCTCAGCGCTTCACAGTGGGCAGGGTGTGGAGTCTCAGGGCTTCACAGTGGGCAGGGTGTGGAGTCTCAGGCCCTCACAGTGGGCAGGGTGTGGAGTCTCAGGGCTTCACAGTGGGCAGGGTGTGGAGTCTCAGCGCTTCACAGTGGGCAGGGTGTGGAGTCTCAGTGCTTCACAGTGGGCAGGGTGTGGAGTCTCAGGCCCTCACAGTGGGCAGGGTGTGGAGTCTCAGGGCTTCACAGTGGGCAGGGTGTGGAGTCTCAGTGCTTCACAGTGGGCAGGGTGTGGAGTCTCAGGGCCTCACAGTGGGCAGGGTGTGGAGTCTCAGGGCCTCACAGTGGGCAGGGTGTGGAGTCTCAGGGCTTCACAGTGGGCAGGGTGTGGAGTCTCAGGGCTTCACAGTGGGCAGGGTGTGGAGTCTCAGGGCTTCACAGTGGGCAGGGTGTGGAGTCTCAGTGCTTCACAGTGGGCAGGGTGTGGAGTCTCAGGGCTTCACAGTGGGCAGGGTGTGGAGTCTCAGTGCTTCACAGTGGGCATTTGCTCCTGAAGATTGATGTTTGCTGACATAACTTAATTATTTTGTTATATATTTTGAGAGGCATTCGTGTCTTAAATCTCTTTACAGTCGGAGCACATGTGCTCCTTGGGTACAAAATGTTAGCGTGGTGGTGTGTGTGTGTGTGTGTGTGTGTGTGTGTGTGTGTCTGCAGGTGTGTAACGTGTGTGTCTGTAGGTCAATGTGTGTCTGTCTGCAGGTGTGTAACGTGTGTGTCTGTAGGTCAATGTGTGTGTGTCTGCAGGTGTGTAACATGTGTGTCTGTAGGTCAATGTGTGTGTGTCTGCAGGTGTGTAACGTGTGTGTCTGCAGGTCAGTGTGTGTGTGTGTGTGTGTGTGTGTCTGTAGGTCAGTGTGTGTGTGTAATGTGTTTGTGTCTGAAGGTCAGTGTGTGTGTGTGTAGTGTGTGTGTCTGCAGGTTAGTGTGTTTGGGTGTGTGTGGTGTGTGTAATTTGTGTGTGTATGTCTGCAGGTTGGTGTGTGTGTGTGTGTGTCTTCAGGTGTGTGTAATGTGTGTGTGTAATGTGTTTGTGTCTGAAGGTCAGTGTGTGTATGTGAGTGTGAGTGTGTGTGTGTGTGTAACACGTGTGTGTGTCTGCAGGTGTGTGTGTGTGTGTTTGTGTAACGCGTGTGTGTGTCTGCAGGTGGGTGTGTGTGCGTGTGTGTGTGTGTGTAACGTGTTTGTGTCTGAAGGTCAGTGTGTGTGTGTGTGAGTGTGAGTGTGAGTGTGAGTGTGAGTGTGTGTGTAACACGTGTGTGTGTGTCTGCAGGTGGGTGTGTGTGTGTGTGTGCAACGCATGTGTGTGTCTGCAGGTGGGTGTGTGTGTGTGTGTGTAACGCATGTGTGTGTCTGCAGGTCAGTGTGTGTGTGTGTGTGTGTGAGTGTGAGTGTGTGTGTGTGTGTAATGCGTGTGTGTGTTTGCAGGTCAGTGTGTGTGTGTGTGTGTGTGTGTGTGAGTGTGAGTGTGTGTGTAACACGTGTGTGTGTGTGTGTGTGTGTGTGTGTGTAACGCGTGTGTGTGTCTGCAGGTGGGTGTGTGTGGGTGTGTGTGTAACGTGTGTGTGTGTGTGTGTGAGTGTGAGTGTGTGTGTGTGTGTGTGTGTGTAACGCGTGTGTGTGTCTGCAGGTGGGTGTGTGTGGGTGTGAGGAGGGCTACACAGAGGTGCTGAGCTCAGACGGTCTCCTGGATCAGTGCACGCTCATCCCCGTGCTCGAGATCCCCACAGCCGGCGTGAACGAGGCCGACGTGAAAACCATCCGGGCCGCCGGCCCCACCCTGCACCCCGGCAACCGGGCCGGCAGGGCCGCACGCACCTGGTTCCTGCAGCCCTTCGGACCAGGTGAGTCCTCCTGTGTGCCCTCAGGACCAGGTGAGTCCTCCTGTGTGCCCTCAGGGCCAGGTGAGTCCTTCTGTGTGCCCTCAGGACCAGGTGAGTCCTTCTGTGTGCCCTCAGGACCAGGTGAGTCCTC
>NC_083768.1:59640887-59665887 GCF_963514075.1 Conger conger | reverse complement strand
ACAGTCAGGGCAGGAGAAACAGACGGTCAGGGCAGGAGAAACAGACGGTCAGGGCAGGAGAAACAGATGGTCAGGGCAGAAACAGACGGTCAGGACAGGAGAAACAGAAGGACAGGGAATAAAAAGCCTGTCAGCAGGTGCCTCTCGCTCTGGGCATGCACAGCTGAGCAGGAACAGCATGGCATGATGGGATTCCGCTGGGAGGGCGGGGTGAATGAACTAACTATATTATTAAATAATATGACACACTCATCTATTACAGAGGCAGCTGCTTCACATTATGAATGCAGGTCTATTATACGCCGCTTTTATCTTCACGTGGAACAACTGCAGTGCATGAGCGGTCAACATTATTATTCATATTATTATGATATTGATAATGTGTAAATCTCCTGCGGTGATGCAGACACCAGGCACTTCCTGTTTTTGCTAAACTAATATTGACAAAATGCTTTTGTTTGCTTTTGTTTAATTCCGTTTGCAGTACACCTGGATTCCTGCTGCCATGCACAAACTAAATGTGTTTTAAATAAAAAAACTATATATATAAATATCATACATATAAATATAATAAATATTTATTTTTATTTTATTTTCTTCCAGCAAAAAGCCAAAGAAGCCGCAGAGGAGACAGACCAACCGGCTGAAGCCCCTCACACTCGCTTACGACGGAGATGCAGACATGTAGAACCACCCCTGACCCTTTACCGCTCACCCCTGACCCTTTACCTCTCATCCCTGACCCTTTACCCCTCACCTCTGATCCTCACCCTCACTTACTACCGAGATGCAGACATGCAGACCCACCCCTGACCCTTTACCCCTCACCTCTGACCCTTTACCCCTCACCCCTGACCCTTTACCTCTCACCCCTGACCCTTTACCCCTCACCCCTGACCCTTTACCCCTCACCCCTGACCCTTTACCCCTCACCTCTGACCCTCACCCTCACCCACCACCGAGATGCAGACATGCAGACCCACCCCTTACCCTTGACCCCTCACCTTTGACCCTCACACTCGCATACGACGGAGATGCAAACATGTAGAAACACCTTTGACCCTTGACCCCTCACCCCTGACCCCCTCACGGTCCCTTATGATAGGGAAGCAGACATGTAGAATGACCTCTCACCCCTCACTCTTGCTTACGACTGCAACATACACATGCAGATCGATCTCTCACCCCTGACCTCAGTCACTTGCTGATGACGGCGATGACCTCTGGCCTCCTGACCCCAGACACTCTCTCACCAGGGTGATGCAGACATGCAGAGTGACCTTTGACCTTTGACCCCCCCAAAACCTCGCTTAAGATGCCGTGGTTGTCATGTAGCATGACCTCTGACCTCCCCGTCCCCATACCTGCCGCGGTGATGAGCGATGCCCTTGGACACAGACTGGTCGTCATGGTTCCTCCTCAGCATCAGGACCACTCTGGAACAGGAAGACCCTGGGTTCTGGGATTGGGAGGCTGGGGGAGACTCAGGGACTCAGCTGGGAGGAACCATGGAGCTGACGCTAAAGAACGCATCCAGAGAGCAGCCAGAGACGGGCAGGGCTCTCCAGGGGTCCCCTGCAGCCTGTCTGCCTGCATTCTCCTGTTCACCAGGGCCTTCAGACCAGGGCCTTCAGACCAGGGCCTTCAGACCAGGGCCTTCAGAACAGGGCCTTCAGAACTGCCATCATACGGCTCATTCCACCTTAATTCACACTGTACCCCCGGGGGGGGGGTCCTTCACAGAGTCCTCTTTCACAAGTGTGCCGAGTTTCAGTGAAAGACCACACGTCAGAGCAGAGGCCCACACGTGCGGAGACCAATAACCAAACACAGGAAGAGGAAGTCGAGCTTCACTTCCCGCTCTTCTGCTGAAGGAAGCCGGACAGCTCGGTCAGGACCCCTGTTAGAATCTAACCACACTCTCACCCGATTGGCTGGCTGCTCCTCAACCTCTGCTGTGATTGGCTGGGTGCTGCTGGGATAACCCGCGTCGGCCATGTTTCTCCCCCGAGACCACAAACATCGAGAGTCTCCTGAGCGGGCAGGGCTTCATCACTGACCTGCTGCTCTGAACCAATCATAGTGGTGTGTAATCGGTGACCACATCTTTTGATTGGTTCCCAGTAGTCCAGTGACTGACCGAGCGTGGTGGCTCCTCCCTCCCCTGTCACATGACCGTGAGCTACAAGCTGAATTTCCCGCTAAAGGCCGCTGCCCCCCCCCCCCCTCTCCGGCAGGGTTCTGCACTATATTAGTGTCACGCGTTTATATCTGTCTATTTATATCGCATTTCCATAGCAACTGCCTCTCTGGAAACAGGACCAAGCAAAGTTTTGTCCTAAAAATAAAAAAAAAAGACATTTTTCTGAATTGAGGGGGAAAAAAAGACAAAAAACATGTTTACTTATGTTTGCTTTTATGCATTATTAATTTGTATGACAGGATTGTGTCGATTTGTTTTGTATTTATTAAGCCAGCAGCCCTTAGGGGTGTGTACAGATGTGTTCTGATGCGTCTGGTTATTTTGCCTGAATGGACTTTTAAAGTGTGATAGCTGCAGTGTTTTTGGGAAGGCTGTTCACACTTTGATTATTTTCAGATGTTTGTGTTTCTGATATTCCATCCGAGCACATGAACACACGGATGACTGGCCTTGATGTTTTTATTTCAGTGCTATTGCTGTGCCTGGTGTCTGTGCGACCGGTAACTCTAGCTCTGCAATCTCAGACAGGCACCCCTGTTACAGAGAGCCCTGCGTTTCTGTGCTCTGTGCCCCTGATCCGTGTTTCTGTGCTCTGTGCCCCTGATCCGTGTTTCTGTGCTCTGTGCCCCTGATCCGTGTTTCTGTGCTCCTGATCCATGTTTCTGTGCTCTGTGCCCCTGATCCGTGTTTCTGTGCTCTGTGCTCTGTGCCCCTGATCCGTGTTTCTGTGCTCTGCTCCTGATCCTTGTTTCTGTGACCGCCAGCTCGGACGCTGTGACTGGTCACACACTACCCAGCATGCACCACTTCACTGCTGAGGCCTTACCCAGCATGCATCGCTCCACAGCTGAAGTTCTAACCCAGCATGCCTTATTCCACAGCTGATGCTCTTACCCAGCATGCATTGCTTCACAGCTGATGCTTTTACCCAGCATGCATCATTCCACAGCTGAAGTTCTTACCCAGCATGCATCATTCCCAGCAGAATGTATTACCCAGAATGCATTGCTCTGCAGCTGATGCTCTTACCCAGCATGCATCACTCCCCAGCTGGTGCTTTTACCCAGCATGCATCACTCAGTGTGCCAGCATTCTCACAGACAGGAGCAGCAGAGCAGAGATCAGTATTAAGCAGCAGAGATCAGTGTTGAGCAGCAGATATCAGCAGTCCCACAGCCCTTATAAACGCATGCATGCATCTGTTCTTGCTGGTGGGTCAGATTTGGTGAGGGTTGCTATAGAAACGAACTTGGATGGAGAGGACCGTCTGTTACTGACTGGATTCTGAGCCGGGGGTTTGGTCCTGGTGGAGTCGTCACGGAAACCGCAGGCAGCGATCTGAAGGTGTGTTCACACCTGTGCTCAGATTTATTACTTACCAAACTGACTCTTCACTCATTTACTCTGAGAGGAAAAGATCCTTTACAGAGATGACAATAACTGATCCATTTCCTCTGGGCTACAAAAGAAGTTCCCTTCCCCAGCAGAAGTGGTTGTGTGGATGCAGGTAGTCTAGTTTGGCACTATCTGTGTGAATTTTAACACGCAGAAAAAAGTGGCGTGTTGATACAAAACATGCATGTTAAGGAACGTACATGTTTCTCTGAAGGCATTCACCTGTAAACACGCTCTTTAAACACGCGTGTTTCATCCCGTGCGGTGTTGAGTGTGGAGAGGAATATAACACAGCACGAGTGTGTTTTCAGTGTGTTGAAGTTTGCAGCATTTTTCATTTCCTCTCCAAAATATCTGAAATAATAATAACTATAAAAACACTGCTGTTTCCTTTCTGCTGCAGCTCACAGGAATGTTTATCATTTTTATTGGAATTTATTTTGAGTTGTAAATAATTGCATTTTTTAATTCTGTAATTGTACATTATGGTATGGTTTTCTATTGCACAGCAAGCATTGGAAATGTTGGAAGTGTGTGTGAGCACATGGGTGTGTGTGTGTTCATGTGCGTGTATGCAGGCGTGTGTGTGTGCAGGCAGGCAGGCGTGTGTGTGTGTGTGTGTGTGTGTGAGAGTGTGTGAGTGTGTGAGAGAGTGTCTGTGTGAGTGTGTGAGAGAGTGTATGAGGAGAGTGAGTGAGTGAGTGAGTGAGTGAGTGAGTGAGTGAGTGAGTGAGTGAGTGAGTGAGTGAGTGAGTGAACACGATTTGTTCTTCCTCTGACACAGACTCCTGTCCTTTTCCTAATGCGTGTTTATACTGCTGTTAATGAACTGATGATAATAAACAAAGTAAAACACACCTTTGCTTGTTCTCTTCTTCTTCTGTGGTCACTCTGTGGAGGACTGCTGTTTTATAGGATACTGCATATCAGGGATCTCAAATTCTAGCGTTGAAGGACCCCACAGTCGGTAAGATGTGCCCCATGGTGTGTGTGTGGATGGGCCCCATGGTCTGGCATCTGTTAAGGCTCTGTTCCAGTGTGTGGATGGGCCCCATGGTCTGGCATCTGTTCAGGCTCTGTTCCAGTGTGTGGATGGGCCCCATGGTCTGGTATCTGTTAAGGCTCTGTTCCAGTGTGTGGATGGGCCCCATGGTCTGGTATCTGTTAAGGCTCTGTTCCAGTGTGTGGATGGGCCCCATGGTCTGGTATCTGTTAAGGCTCTGTTCCAGTGTGTGGATGGGCCCCATGGTCTGGTATCTGTTAAGGCTCTGTTCCAGTGAGTGGATGGGCCCCATGGTCTGGTATCTGTTAAGGCTCTGTTCCAGTGTGAAAAAACAAAAACATACAAAAATCATAATGCTGCAAGCAATTCTGAACTAAGCACTCAGAGACATGAACACAATTAAAATTCCAGTAATATTTTAGAGGATGTTTGTGTCTACCACCTCACCTGGTAATGCTGCTGTTGTTTGCACACTGTGTGTGGGCTGAGATTGAGGTAAACTCTGGGATTTACTTTAGATTCTGAAGAGAAAATACAGGCTTCATCAAGCTCCTTCTCTCAGAACTTGTGTTTGTTGATCGTTTTGTTCCCCCTGAATAAACTCACACTCAGTTCTCCTGTCTGTGTTAGCTCACCCTGTACTCTAATAGAATGGTAATCAGTGTACGGGAGGTTCTGATGAGAGAGGTGTGGGGCGGGTGGGTATGTGGCCCGGATCTTTTGGGCTGGTGTGGTGTGTGTTTTCTGTTCTGGTTCCTCAGTGGTGGAATGACTTGCCTACCACTGTCAGGACAGCAGAATCCCTCTCCCTATTTTGACGCAGACTAAAAACACACCTTTTCAAACTCTACCTTAGTCCTCCCTCCTGATTTAAAGCCTTAAAAAATGCTTTTAACCTGTGGAAGTACCTATTGCTTTGGATTAAAAGCCATCTACCAAATGGCAATCAAGTCTTTATTTCTTCTTCATGTAATATGTATGTAGACCACTAGATGACACTGAAAGACAACCCATTATTTCTCAAATTCTCAGTTGTTTGTAAAGGGGTTTTTCTTTGCCTGTGGTGTACGGCAATGCATACTGACACATACTGTGAAATACCGTTTTTAGGAAATGCTTGTTTAGACCGGTCAGCTAAATTACCTGTGTTATTATTATTAATATTAGCATCATCAATATTATTATTATTATTATTATTATTATTATTATTACATCAGACACAGGTCTGTGTTACTACTCAGACCCTCCATATTGCAGGTAGTTGTGTAGTTTCCTATTTTAGACTGAACCTATTCCAGCAGAAGCTGAAGTGGACCTTTAAAAGCGGTGTAAAGTTTTAGACCCAGTAGTCGTGGCTTTGAGAGTGTGAATATGACTCTAAAGGTTTTAAAATCCGTGTGATTCGGTGACTTTCAGTTTCTGAGCTCAAACTAAATGGAGCTGCCTCGCTCCAGGATATGGTGGGGATTTTGGCAGATTTATTCTAATTCTGCATTTTAAAAGATTGTGCAGTTAGCGTTGATGCTAAGTGTTTTTTCCCCCACAATTTTCACATCTTGTGTAATTGTTTTATTCATGAATCTATCGGCTCACAAAAAATACATTTGTGTGTGTGCACTTGTCTGTGAGCTTGTGTGTGTGTGTGTGTGTGTGTGTGTGTGCATGCTTTTGTCTGTGTGTTTGTTATAGCTTTCATGACCGTTCACAGATGGTGCTATCTTCATTAGAGTGGAAGCCTTTACTGTTGTAACGACTGTGATTATTACTATAGATTTACAATAAAACAGACTTAACGCTCCGTTTGAGAGGAATCACAAACAAATTAATATCAAAGGCAATTACCCCAATAACAATGACTTCTCTAACCTCTCCCACGGACACACATTAATCCTGTATAACATAAACATACACGTTAGCCATTTTTTCTTTGTCTCACAGATATACACACAGAGATATGCATGTGTGTGTGTGTGTGTGTGAGTGCAAGTGTGTGTATGAGTGTGTGTGTATGTGTGTGTGAGTGTGTGCATGTTGGTGTGTGTGTGTGTGTGTGAGTGTGTGTATGTGTGTGTGTGTGTGTGTGTGTGTGAGTGTGAGTGTGAGTGTGAGTGTGAGTGTGTGTGTGAGAGTGTGTGTATGTGTGAGTATGAGTGTGTGTGTGTGTGAGAGTGTGTGTATGTGTGTATGTGTGTGAGTTTGTGTGTGTGTGAGAGTGTGTGTATGTGTGTGAGTGTGAGTGTGAGTGTGAGTGTGAGTATGAGTGTGTGTGTGTGTGTGTGTGTGTGAGTGTGTGTATGTGTGTGTGAGTGTGAGTATGAGTGTGTGTGTGTGAGAGTGTGTGTATGTGTGTGTCCGTGTGAGTGTGTGTGTGTGTTCCATACATTTGATTAAAGCACTACCTGATTCTGAGTACATCCCTGCTCCTGCTGTGACCTTTAACCCCTGAGCCTCACCCCACTGGCACACCCACATGACCCCCCTCCCTCCCTGCCCCTAAACTCAGCTCCTCCCCGCGCCAGGTCCAGTGTGGCCGCCTGACCTGCCAGACTGCGTCTGTCTGAAGCCCTTTGTGTTCGACCTGCGGGTTATCAGGTTATCGGGCGGAAATGCGATTTGAGCAGTCGTCCGCAGAATGCCAGGACCCATTAGTCTGCCTCTGTCCAGATCGCCCAGGATGATGATGATGATGATGAAGAAGAGGAGGAGGAGGGATTTCAGTCTTATCTCGCCGCTGCGAGACGGACTGGTTTGGAGTAATCGTCTCATCGGGGACACAATGGAGCCTGATCCTTATTAAGCGATTGAGCGCTCCGATCTGGATCGCCGTCAAGCCGCGGAGCGATTACGCCGGTGTCCCGGCGTGCCGGACGCTGAACAGATCCACCGGGTGGGCAGCGGCTTCACCGTGACCCCGTGGTCCGTCACCACAGCAGGGGTCAAAGGTCGTTACTCCGGTAAATACTGCTAGCCGTCGCGCTGCCAATCTGCCCCACTCTCAGAATACAGATTTCCTTTTTTTCTTTTTTAGAAAGGAACTAGTTTGTTTAAATCTGCAGTATGGTTTTAAAACTGCCTGTTTAAATCTTTGACATCATCAGAAGGTGGTCTGAGGCAGCCGCTGCGGATTTCCGTGTCACTGTGGTCAAACTTTCACCCAAAAGTTTCAACGAATGCAGAAAAACGTTTTAACCAACAAACACTGTTAACAAATGTAAAGAATCTGTTTTGTGTGAAAAGACATAGAATAGCCCTGAATATTAAATAATTAGTGGGAGTGGAGTGGAGTGGGGAGTGGTGTGGGGAGTGGAGTGGGGAGTGGAGTGGAGTGGGGAGTGGTGTGGTGTGGGGAGTGGTGTGGTGTGGGGAGTGGAGTGGGGAGTGGAGTGGAGTGGGGAGTGGAGTGGTGTGGAGTGGGGAGTGGTGTGGGGAGTGGAGTGGGGAGTGGTGTGGGGAGTGGAGTGGTGTGAGGAGTGGAGTGGAGAGTGGTGTGGGGAGTGGAGTGGTGTGGGGAGTGGTGTGGTGTGGGGAGTGGTGTGGGGAGTGGAGTGGAGTGGGGAGTGGTGTGGGGAGTGGAGTGATGTGGGGAGTGGAGTGGTGTGGTGTGGGGAGTGGAGTGGAGTGGGGAGTGGTGTGGGGAGTGGAGTGGGGAGTGGAGTGGAGTGGGGAGTGGAGTGGAGTGGGGAGTGGTGTGGGGAGTGGAGTGGTGTGGGGAGTGGTGTGGTGTGGGGAGTGGTGTGGGGAGTGGAGTGTTGTGGGGAGTGGAGTGGAGTGGTGTGGGGACCGGTGCATTGCGGGGACCAGCGCTGGTCTTTGTATCTGCAGGGAGAGTCGCTCTGCAGAGATGCTATCAGCCTGTACCACCGAGCAGCCATACATCACCCCTGACGCATCGCCTTTATTTAGAGACCATGGATCACCGAGCCAAACTGGCAAACTGTGAGCCGTCTGCAGACCGCAGGTGTGTGTGAGTGAGCGAGTGTGTGAGTGTGTGTGTGTGTGTGTGTGTGTGTGTGTGTGTGTGTGTAAGAGTGTGAGAGTATGTGTGTGTGTGTGTGTGTGAGTGTGTGTGTGAGTGTGTGTGTGTGTGTGTGTGTGTGTGTGTGTGTGTGTGTGTGTGTGTGTGGGTATATCTCTCTTGGTTCAGCCTGACCCTCACGTGTCCCGTGTGGGTATAGCTCTCTTGGTTCACCCTGACCCTCACGTTTCCCATGTGGGTACAGTAACATCCTCCCAAGAGCAGCTGTCTGTGTGGCAGAGTCTCAACTTCGTTCACCTTAAACTAGAGCCTCCCCTTACAGTCTATTTAATATGATTTATCAATATTTACCCTCTTAACATCTATTTAGTGTAACCTGTGAGTATCTTATTCCTTACAATATATTTAATGGTATCTATGAATATTTATTGTTTTAAAATCTATGTAATGTCATTTATAAGTATTTAATTCCTTACAATCTTTTTAATATTCTCTATGAATATTTACCCCCTTAAAATGTATTTAATGACATACAGTCATGTTCAAATAAATAGCAGTGCGCTATTTTTTAATAGCTTTTAGTTCAATATTTCAAATGTAGTGGAAGCATTACACATTCAATTCCAAATCAAAGCATTAGAAAATTTTATCAAGTCTGCATTATTCTTTTACAGGAAGCAAAGAAAAGGAATATGAATCTGTTCAAAGAATTCAGTGTCGAAATTGTTCCCTCAACTGTATAAACTGAAGACATTTTTCAAGATTTAACTTTACTTTAAATTACAGAACTAATATTTAGTTGCATAACCATTGTTTTTGATAACTGCTGCGCATCTGCGTTGCATCGAGTCAACCAACTTCTGGCACCTAGAAACAGGTATTTCAGCCCAGGATGAACAAACTACATTCCACAGTTCCTGTGAATTTTTGGGTTTGGCTTCAGAAACTGCATTTTTAATGTCACCCCACAAGTTTTCAATGGGGTTGAGGTCAGGGGATTGAGCTGGCCACTCCATTACTTCAATCCTTTTTTTCTGGAACAAAAATGTTGCTCGCTTATTCATGTATTTGGGGTCGTTGTTAAACACCCATTTCAGGGGCTCTTCGGCATATGGCAACATAATCTCTTCAAGTATTTTGATGTATTCAAACTGATCCATGATCCCTGGTATATGAACCCAACACTGTTGTATGAAAAATATCCCCATACCATGATTTTTGCACCACCATGCTTCACTGTCTTCACAGTGTACTGTGGCTTGAATTCAGTACCTGGGGGTCCTGTCGATGACCACTAGACCCGAAAATAACAATTTTACTCTAATCAGTCCACACAATGTTACACCATTTTTCTTTGGGCCAATCAATGTGTTCCTTGGCAAATTTTAACCGATTCTGCACATGCCCTTTTTTCCAACAATGGTGCTTTACAGAGGCTTCTTGCTGATAGCTTAGCTTCGATCAAATGTCTTCTGACTAACAGCACTTACAGGTAATTGTAGATCATCTTTGATCTTTCTGGAGCTGATGAATGGCTGAATATTTGCCATTCTGACTATTCTTGAGTCAATTACTCAGAACAAGCAGCGTGCATGTTATGACAGTTGGGTCTGTCGTTTTTCTATCACACTACTACATGTCTGATCACCACTTCATTTCCTTCTCCATCCCCCTAGCTCCTCTGCCTCCCTCCCCTTCTCTCACCCCCACTGTTTCTGTCCGATGTAACCTCCGCTCTCTATCACCCTCCTCCCTTGCCCCCAGAGTCACTGCTTCTCTCCCTCCTCTTGAATCCTTCTCCAAACTACCCACTGATTCCACATATGCCGCCCTGCTTTCCTCTCTCTCCTCAGCCCTTGACTCTCTCTGTCCTCTTGTCTCCCGGCCTGCTCGATCCTCCCCTCCCAGCCCATCGGTTTCTGACCTTCTACGTTCCTCCAGGCCCAGCCTACGTGCAGCTGAGAGGAAGTTGAGGAAATCAAAGGACCCATCTGACCTGTCTTCCTACCAGTCTCTCCTGGCAGCATTCTCCTCCGCTATCACCACTGCCGAAATAAATTTCTACCAAACAAAAATAACCCTCGTCAACTGTTCTCCATTTTCTCCTCTCTCCTGAGCACACCTCCCCCACCATTTCAGTCCTCCCTCACTGCTGATGACTTCGCAGTATTTTCTGATGGGAAGGTTGCCGATATCCGTAGCACCTTCGCGACCACCACCACTTCTATGCCTGCCTCCCTTTCTGTGTCTGCCTCCTGTTTCTCCTCTTTCTGTCCCCTTACAGATGCTGATGTGTCTCACCTCCTGCTCTCCCACCGCCCTACTACTTGTGCCCTGGACCCCATCCCCTCAAACCTCTTTCACGCCTGACATCCTCCCGTTTGTCACCTCCCTTGTTAACTCCTCTCTGTCCTCTGGTTGCTTTCCCTCATCATTCAAGAGGGCCTACATCACCCCGCTCCTAAAGAAACCCACTCTAGACCCCTCCTGCATTCAAAACTACCGTCCGGTATCTCTCCTTCCTTTTCTATCCAAATCCATTGAACGAGCTGCCTCCAATCAACTCTATTCCTTCTTCTCACAGAATAACCTGCTGGACCCCCACCAGTCCGGCTTCAGACCTGGCCACTCAACGGAGACCGCACTCCTCTCCGTCAATGAGTCCCTTCAGGCTTCACGAGCAACCTCCCTCTCCTCTGTCCTGATCCTTCTTGACCTCTCTGCGGCGTTCAACACGGTCAACCACTCCATCCTCTTAGCCTCCCTTGCTTCCACAGGGATCTGTGGCACAGCCTAAGACTGGATTCAATCTTATCTCTCTGGCCGGTCCTCCCAGGTGTCCTGGGCTGGAAGAGTGTCAACCCCTCGCCCCCCGTGTCCCCCAGGGCTCAGTTCTCGGCCCCCCTCCTCTTCTCCATTTACACCAGATCCCTTGACCCCGTTATCTCTGCTCATGGCATCTCATATCATTGTTATGCCGATGACACCCAACTCTTTCTCTCCTTCCCCCCATCAGACACACAGGTCTCTACCCGTATCTCCGCCTGCCTGAGAGACATCCAGAGCTGGATGGGCAACCACCATCTAAAGCTCAACCCAGGTAAGACGGAAGTAATCTTCATCCCTGCCCTAACCTCTCCCTTCTCCGATTTTTCCATCTCACTAGGGTATACCACAGTGACCTCATCCCCTAGTGCAAGAAACCTTGGAGTGGTGATGGACAACAGGCTATCCTTCTCCGAGAACATCGCTATGGTGACCCGGGCATGCAGGTTCTTCCTGTACAACATCAGGATAATCCAACCCTTTCTCAGTACCTAATCCACTCAGCTCCTTGTCCAAGCAAAGGTCCTGTCCCGCCTGGACTATTGCAATTCTCTGCTGGCTGGCCTTCCAGCATCTGCCATCAGACCCCTACAACTCATCCAGAATGCTGCAGCCCGTCTGGTATTCAATGTTCCCAGACATTCACATGTCACCCCCCTGCTCAGCAACCTCCACTGGCTGCCTGTTATGGCTCGCATCAAATTTAAAACTTTGGTGCTTGCATACCAGGCAGTTAAGGAATCAGCCCCTAAATATATTCAATCACTCATCAAGACCTATACAACAACAAGACCCCTCCATTCTGCCAATTTGTGCCGTCTGGCGCCTCCCCCTCGCCACACCTGCACTTCTCACTCATGACTGCTGTCTGTCCTGGTCCCACGGTGGTGGAATGACCTCCCGGTGGATGTCAGAACAGCAGAGTCTCTGACCTCTTTCAAGCAC
Source organism: Conger conger (assembly GCF_963514075.1). Taxonomy (NCBI): domain Eukaryota; kingdom Metazoa; phylum Chordata; class Actinopteri; order Anguilliformes; family Congridae; genus Conger; species Conger conger. Next base: position 59,653,539 of record NC_083768.1, on the reverse strand, counting down.
AGACTGAAGACTCATCTCTTCAGGCTACACCTTTCCCTCCCTAACCTAGCCTTATATATGCCACAGACTGTAATGGCACTTATATAGTTGTATAGATATTGTTGTTTTTTGTATTAGCTATTGTATTGTTGTATTCGGGGTATTCTAGCTGCCAACTGTGGTATGCTAGTTTGGAAGTTGATGTATTCCGATTATATCTGTATGGTTATACTAGGACTCAGAACTGTACTGTCCTCTCAGGTCCTCTTGGCACTTGTACTTGTGTTTGATCTGCACTTTGTTGTACGTCGCTCTGGATAAGAGCGTCTGCTAAATGCCATGTAATGTAATGTAATGTAATCTGCAAGTAAAGTTTATTTGCCATGCAGAAATATCACTACTACTAATAACAATGGTTCATCAGGTTACTGATGTTGTGCTGCTATTTTCTTGCACACAACTATATATGATTACTTGACTCATTCCAATATATTTAATATTATCTAGGGATATTCATCCTGTTAAAATCTATTTAATATAATCTAAGCAATTACGTCTTTTCAATCTATTTCATATAGTCTGTGAATATTTATGCCCTTCAGTATGACCTGGATTTACTTCTTTGGCAGTATCTATGAAAATGTATCTCCTTAAAATCTGTTTAATGTAACCTATGTGCAATATGTGCGCATTATATAATACTTTAAATGTGTTTAATATGACTTAATTGCTTACCACCTTGCAATCTATGAAATATCTTTTAATATTTTACTTAGAATCAACCAACCACAACAAACACTTTAATCTATATCTGTGATGTGAGTCAGCCAGTTTTTTACAGCGATATGATAGATGTTGTCGCACATGAACACACACACACACACACACACGCACGCACACACACATGCACGCACTCACACACGCACGCACACACGCACACACACGTACACACACACGTACGCCCTCACACACGCACACACACACACGCATGCATGCACACACACACGCGCACATGCACGCACACACACGCACGCCCTCACGCACACACACACACACAGACACTCTCTCTCGTACACACACACACGCACACACACACACACAGACACTCTCTCACACACACACACACACACACACACAGACACTCTCTCTCGTACACACACACACACACACACACACACAGACATTCTCTCGCACACACACACACACACACGCACACACACACACGCACACACACACACACAGACACACTCTCTCACACACACACACTCACACACACACACACACACACACAGACATTCTCTCGCACACACACACACACACGCACACACACACACGCACACACACACACACAGACACACTCTCTCACACACACACACACTGCACCAGAGGCTGGACTGCTCTGCACACAGCTGACCTAGGTCAGATATAGTTTTGGATTCTGTGGTTGATTCTGTGGTTGATTCTGTGGCTGAAACAGGCGTTGCTCTTGTTGAGAGTATGTCATAGGTCATAGGTTCTAATACACCAGACCAGCTCAGACCTGCTTTGCTCTCCTCCACCTGAGGTCACTTCCTGCTGCATACTTCCTGTTTACCTCTGGTGTGGCTATACCCCACCCTGTACCCCATCCTAACCCCTATACCCCACCCTGTACCCCATCCTAACCCCTATACCCCACCCTGTACCCCACCCTGTACCCCATTCTAACTCCTATACCCCACCCTGTACCCCATCCTAACTCCTATACCCCACCCTGTACCCCATCCTGTGCCCCTATACCCCACCCTGTACCCCACCCTGTGCCCCATCCTAACCCCTATACCCCATCCTGTACCCCATCCTAACCCCTATACCCCATCCTGTACCCCATCCTAACCCCTATACCCCATCCTGTACCCCATCCTAACCCCTATACCCCACCCTGTACCCCACCCTGTACCCCATCCTAACCCCTATACCCCACCCTGTACCCCACCCTAACTCCTATACCCCACCCTGTACCCCATCCTAACCCCTATACCCCACCCTGTTCCCCACCCTGTGCCATGTAATCATCTCCTTTTGGCACACACAGGGAAGGTCGAATAAAAGCAATGAATACATGGATGCTTTAGCATTTTATTTTCTGTTTAGTGTGAAACAATGGCTCAAAATGTCCCTTCCTGTTCCAGTTGGACTAATATCATTTATACATTCATTGCTGTCTCTATATGTTGTTTTGCATCCAACAAACAAATCCAACGTTGTTAGTCAGATGGCCTATATTGCCGTTTACAGCGTCTTAATCCCTTATCCACGCAGATCCACTGCGCACAGTGAGGTAATCCGCACAGAACCCAAACGCAGGGATGGGGCGCCTGTCAATTAAGCGTCAATTCATTTTTTTTTTGCGGTAGTCCAAAGTCAACGTTTCCAACGAAAAAAAAATGCCGTGTCTGTTGTGCTTTACTGCGTTTTACAGTGTCGTAGTATCTCTGATCTCAGGGTCCCGGACCAATCTCATCCTCGTCTTTAACCCCCCCCCCCCCCCCCTCCTTGTGTGTGTCTCTCTCTCTCTCTCTCTCTCTCTCTCTCTCCCGCTCTTTCGCTCCCTCGCAGACTTGCTAACGCTTGGGGGTTTGTCCTCTCTCCTCCGGATGCCTCGTACCAGCGTGTTGCTGCGCGCGCCGCAGACGGTTGGTGTCCGTTAAAAATCTCCTGTCCCCTTTTCCAGAACGGACCGCTTGGCCGCGCGACGCAATCAGATCAAGACTGATCCCCCTTTGCGATTGCCCTCGAAAATTGAATTTTCATCTTTCATTGAATTATGAGATTGCATCGTCCTCTGTCCGGATTAATTCCTGTGTAATCGTAATTTTACCCCCGCCCCCCCTTCTCCCCCCCCCCCACCTCCTCCTCCCCCTTCGCGTTGTGTCCAAGTATAAGATTGCGCTGTGGTCATGGGGTGTATGATTTTATTTTTGCCTAGGGTGATGAGGGGCTTCTCTCTTGTGTAAAGCGGATACCGGGTGGATCTATGGTCTACAGATACGCGAGTTTCAGCGCGCGGACGTCAGTGGAAGTTTAGGATGCGGACTACGCGGTGGTGCGCGGTCTTTCTCCTCGCGCCTGCAATCTGCCTGGTGAGTTTTCCCCCTTCTCCTAGTTCTTTTTTGTTCTCTTTCATATCTCCTCATAATTTAAAATGCATTTATTCAATAAGGAGAATATTTCTGTAAATCTGCGCCGAGGTTGCTATAGCACGTGAAACAAGTACTGAGAGCGCGAGCCTTTCTCCACGATGACTCGGACCGCGCGCTCTTAATAATTCACGATTTGACACGATTACGATACTTCAATTTAAAAAAAGAAACTTTGACGACATTGTACAATGATGTACTGTCTGTGACGATTTTCAACGAAAATTCAATTGAAGTACCATATAAGTAAATGTAAGGATCGGTGTTTGGGTCAAATGTATAGTGGCTAAATCTTGAAATATATCTTATTTTAATTTCTCTTTACATCGACGACGTTGAAATATTGAGCTATATCTCTATTTAGTTTTATGTCATCGGTAGATGCCAATACACACCGTTTTTCATGACAGCAATATTCTATATTTACTATTATGTAGTATGTATGTATTATGTAAGTCGCAGCAACCATGAACCACTTTGAAATAGTTTTCCTACTAAACCTTTTTATACATACGTTTAATCATTTGGTCCACTACCCCCCGGCGCCTCGAGTAAACTTTGCCATTTGAAGATCAATGTGTAATTCCACATTGATTCTCAAGGGGGCGCCATGTATCACTGAAAGAGAGAAGTTTCGTCAGCTCCGCTGCAGAAGCGTCCAAGCTTGGCCGCACCGGCGACAGTACGCGATATGGATGATCGCGCGCATTTATATTTATATTTATATTTATTTATTTACAAATGTTATAGCATGCAGAGATGACACCAGCATTTCTGAAAATCTAATTAAACCCCTCGCAGACAGAGACCACTTTCAAAACAAGAGGCTAATGTGCGCGATATGCCACTGCTCACGAAAAAGGCTCAGGGAGACATCAGATTACTTGGAGCGCATCATTCCAAAGTACATTTAGTGCGCTACAGGTGACAGTGAACGCTGATGATGTTGAAACTAGTAAATGGTATCTCTCCTGTTAAAACTCGTTCGGCCAACTGTTTCACAACATTTGAAGCATCCTTGCGATTTATTCACGCGCCACGAAGTGTGGCTAGTTTGAAAAAGCTGTAACAGACATCCTGTGAGTCATTTAATTGCAAGTTAATATAGTGTCGTATATCTAATATTAAATAGCTCGTATTGAGTGCATATTGATTTAATAATCCCATAATTTCGTAGTCGTGGAACAAATGCCCAGAAAGTTGCAGCTCTGATATCCTGGCCGGCTTGGACCGAGTACGAATATAAGCACAGCTTTGGGCTGAACGTTCTGCCAAGCCAATAAAATATATAATAGAGTTCGTAAAATACCTACATTTGTTTGTAGTGGAGCGTGGTATCCCATATCTGACCCGGTCTTTCAGTAGATCATTTCTATAGCCTACAAATTGTCAAGTTTCTACTAATGGAAATGAACACACACACACACACACACACACACACACACACACACACACATACACATACCATGTACCCTTCGTGCGTGCAGGCATTTGAGTGTAGACACATATTTACAATTGATATATGAACTATGAAGTTTTTTAAACATCATTTAAGTATCGCATACTGATATAAATTAGTGAACTATATTTCAATAAAGATTAATACTTTAACAATCAAATTGTCTATGAAACGTAGGTTGTACCCTATATACTATTTTCTGATTCCGCTTTGTATAAAAAAGAAAAAAGAAAATCTAATCTGGTTCAATTTCTAAATGGGTTTGCATTTCAAAATGGATTACAAAAAAAATCGTTTTTTATCAGTTGAATGCTTGAGACAATTATACGTTTTAACATTCTAAAACCCAGTCAAATATTTTCAGTAAAATCTCATTTGACTCCCGATCAGATATTACAGATTCCAGTTCAAATGCAATTAATTTATTTTCTGCATAAAAAAGTCTCTGCTGGTGTCAAAGTCTGGCAGCGTGAATTTTGGTTAAACGTTTTAGTTAATTTGTGGTCCAATCGCTAATGTGAGGGGCGTTTCGGCTGTTTTGTTTATACTTACTAATATATCTTAAGTACAGCATCCTGTGTTGTTCTGTAGACGCGATGACACGAAGAGAAACACGGTCTCCAAATTGTAAAACGCTGAACATTTTCACAGTGAAATGTGCCAATATAGCACATACCAGGCTTTTTAAGTTGAGTGCTTTAAAATCACAACACGCGTACGCCGCTCATTTCCACTGTCCCCCGCGGTGTTGATCTGGGCAGTTGCAACCTGCGACACTGTAGAAGCAATGTGCGGAAACAGTAACTCGGGACTGTTTTGTAAACCAGTACGCCAAAACATCCCATGGGGGGGGGGGGGGTTTCTCTATAAACTTCACTGTACTTTCAACGATATGGTTCATTTTATCTTCTCCTGTATCAAACTTTAAAGCATGGTCACATTTGGCTCCTCGGTATAACAGCTGATGAATGCAACCAAAGGGGACCGTTTCGATTGCTGAACAAATTCCAGTGTTAGCCTTTGACTGCATGTAGCCTTACAATGAATAGTCGATAAGACGCAAATCAAGTTAAACTGCTAGTCGAGTATGTGCGAAACCATACCGGCTGTTTACAAATTTCACCGAGCCGTAAATAATAACGTTCCGGCTTGATCAAGAATCTCGCCGTAAGAAAAAGTAAATTGGCCTCCAACGCGGGTCAGTCTCCTTTAGAGTAATCCCGGTGGTGGTATTATTATTATTATTATTATTATTATTATTATTATTATTATTATTATTATTATTATTATTATTATAATTGTGAATTGTTGTTTCGTGTAAGCATATTTAGGTATTAATAATGACGACAGACCCTGATATCAGTGAGAATTCCGGGCATGAATATCGTACGCCGGCTTGTTCATACTGGTGTTTATGCGACTGGTGACAGGTTTAATTAACAGGCCTTGAAAAGACAGCTGTTTCATAGCACCACTGCGTTAATTAACCTGATTTCATGTAAATTTAATCTACGTCGGTTTGACGCGCACCAAACAGTTGGCGCAAGGTGTCAGAATTTCTGTTAAAAAAAAACGAGTTATTGCACATTTTAATAATTAGAAACACGAGTAAAAAAATGAATATGTATATATATATATATATATATATATATATATATATATATATATATATATATATATATATATATATATATATATATATATATATTATATATATATATAATCTGGATAATTTACACAGTGTCACAAACCTTCATTAGACTTGTTATTCTCGTAGAAACACACACATGAGCGCTGAATGTTTCTTGCGTTTCCGCGGCCGGCGGCATTTCGGAACCACGGACAGCGCCGGTTGCAGCGCCCGGAACAAAGCCAAGCGGCAGGAGCCCTTTTGAGTGACTGGCGAGTATCGCGTATGTTTGCTGGAGGGCGATCTGACAAGGAGGAAGCGCATCTCAGCAGCTGCATAAATGTGCTTTGACACCGGACTTTGCGTTGTCTGTGTTACTCAGTGACGTAGAAGGCCGTAAACACGTCTCGGGGAAGAAAAACAACGCAGTCCTGTTAGTTCCTGGCTTATTTAACATAAAGGACTTGAATGAAGTACAGGGACCAAAGCTGTCCTGTCTCGGTGGACTTCCTTTGTGTGATCGCAAATGCATGACCCAAACCAAACGATCTGGTTTTTCACAAGTCTGGGTTATAATTACACTTCACCTGATGATTTCTTTGTGTGTGCAGTGAGTCCTGCATTAACTGCTACAGTGGGGTTTATCAGTGTGTGTGTGTGTGTGTGTGTGTGTGTGTGCAGTGAGTCCTGCATTAACTGCTACAGTGGGGTTTCTCAGTGTGTGTGTGTGTGTGTCTGTGTGTGTGTGTGTGTGTGTGCAGTGAGTCCTGCATTAACTGCTACAGTGGGGTTTATCAGTGTGTGTGTGTGTGTGTGTGTGTATGCAGTGACTCCTGCAGCCACTGTACAGTCAGTCAAACAGCTACTGGCCAGTTAATAGTTTGGGTGTATTATGGAGGCCCTGATTGGCTAGTTAACAGCTGGGGTGAATTAAGCAGGCCCTGTTTGGGTAGTTAACAGCTGGGGTGTATTATGGAGGCCTTGATTGGCTAGTGAACGGCTGCGGTGTATTATGTGGGCCCTGATTGGCTAGTTAAGAGCTGGGGTGTATTATGCAGGCCCTGATTGGCCAGTTAAGAGCTGGGGTGTATTATGCAGGCCCTGATTGGCCAGTTAAGAGCTGGGTGTGTTTCAGAGACTTTCTGTTGATTAGAGTAAGCAGAGAACAATACCCCTGGAGCACTGTGGGGTCAAGGGCCTTGCTCAAGGGCCCGACAGCTGCACTGATCTCTTATTGTGGCTCCAGCGGGGACAACTGCTGGAGCTGCTGTCGAACAGAACCGCCCTCATGCGGTCGCCATGACCACAGACAAACTATGACACCATCAGTTAGAACAGTTGCCTTTGATTTAAAGGTGTTACAATGTATCACCCATGGACAAAGGCCACTGCTTTGAGTAACTGTATTTCTTATTAATACTTTATAAGCATTATAAAGCATTAATAAGCTTTATAAAGCGTTTATAATGACATTATACTTAATGAATAAGGCATTGTTCGGTTTCCAGGTCAGGAAATCAGATCAGATCACTCAGTACGGTCATTATGAAACCTGTATAGACATTTCACATCACACATTTACACATATCTATTAAAGTTTCACTAATTACCAACAGCCATGATGTAATGTTGCTAATTTCACATTACACCTCTATAACTGTACTGTATGTGATTATATTCTGTACTTTAGCACTTGCCCAGAAACAGGCTTTAATAACATATGGTCAAATAGGTACTATGAACTCTGCTTCTGAGCTGACTTGCAGCGTTATATTCAGAAAATATTTGACTTGACATTATTACATTAGACAGAATATTCAGGAATTTAAAAGCTTACATTGTTTTGTAAACATGTTATTCAGAGTATTATGTTCAGAATGAGCTAATATTCCAAATGCTTGGTTGTACCTTGTCTGTGTGTGTGTGTATGAGTGTCTGTGTGTGTGTTTGTGTGTGTGTACGAGTGTGTGTCTGTGTGTGTGTTTGTGTGTGCGTGTATGTGCACTTGCATGTGCACATTTGTGTGTGTGTGTATGAGTGTGTGAGTGTGTGTATATGAGTGTGTGTATGAGTGTGTATGAGTGTGTGTATGTTTGTGTGAGTGTGTGTATGATTATGAGTGTGTGTATGAGTGTATGAGTGTGTGTATGAGTATGTGAGTGTGTGTATAAGTGTATGAGTGTATGAGTGTGTGAGTGTATGATTGTGTGTATGAGTGTATGAGTGTGTGTATGTGTGTATGAGTGTGTGTATGAGTGTATGAGTGTGTGTATGAGTATGTGAGTGTGTTTATAAGTGTATGAGTGTATGAGTGTGTGTATGAGTATGTGAGTGTGTTTATAAGTGTATGAGTGTATGAGTGTGTGAGTGTGTGAGTGTATGATTGTGTGTATGAGTGTATGAGTGTGTGTATGTGTGTATGAGTGTGTATGAGTGTGTATGAGTGTATGAGTGTATGAGTGTGTGAGTGTGGGTATGAGTGTGTATGAGTGTATGAGTGTGTATGAGTGTGTGAGTGTGTATGAGTGTATGAGTGTGTGAGTGTGGGTATGTGTGCGTTACTCATTGGACAGTGAGGAATGGTGAATTCACCGCGACGTTTGAATAATGTCATCGTCTGAGTGCTCCGGGCTTCCCAGCGTAGTGCTGATTTTCACCTGGATCCATTCCGTTCTGCGCTGCTCACTGTGCGCTGGAGAATTCGCTTATTTTTCATTCATGAATGTTATTGCATGAAAAAGTGATGAGCAGAAACACGAGTGGCGGTAAAGGCACGGTCCAGACACGGTCCCGTTCGCTGGGCGACGCTGCGGTGGAGAGACTTCTCTGTAAACGCTGGCGGGGGGGAATGCGTGCCCAGGTAAACGGCGGATGTGAATTGACTGGTACATTCTGCACGTAAACAGCTGTATTGTTCGGAATGCGGTCGGCGTGGGGTTCCGTCTCACTCCGACTGCGGCTCACATGTAAACGTGGTGTCTGTCTGAGATCGGTGTCAGAGTGCAGTGCACTCGGGGCGGACAGCTGGGGATTTAAAAACTCCAGTGCGTTATGAAAGGACACGGGTGTGTTCCGCAGAAGCGCTTATCTGCAGCCCGCAGGTTCTGCGTGCGGCTGGTGTTCACTAGAGTCGTTCGGGTTAAGTGCCGTGCGAAAGGGCTTTGCCTCAGGCCTGAGAGTCGAGCCTGCAACCCCAGGGCCCTGACCTGCTCTGCTACACTGCCACCCTTTGGGGGTTATTCCTGAGAGCAAGATGGATGTTTTATTTAATCGTTATATTTGCTGTGTTTCCACCTCCGGTCAGAAGGGGGCGATAATCACAACCTCCTCATATAGGCATGGGCTCCATTCCATACCAAGGGGCCCAAAACCGGGCTTTGTTTCTGAAGCTCATTTCCTGCTCACGAACGGCACTGCAGCTGGCTCCAGTACAGCCGCTCTATCAGTGTAAAGTCAATCGTAACAGTACGTAAAAGTATAAAGTCACTACATTTGTGCCCTAAAGAAAGTGTCGTTACAATCAGTGTTTTTCTTCTCCTAAGGTCTCCCCAAGTGCTGATTTGTGAACTTTGGGTTATTAGGACAATATAGGAACATTTTGTGGATGAATCAGGGACAGATTACCCTTCACTACTGCACTGTCTCTGGCTCCAAACTGTACAAAATGGTGGTGCCTGTAAACTTGACTTCCTGGGCTTCAAAACTCATTTCACGAGCCCACGTCAGTACAGGCACATATTTTTACTGCATTATTTGCTCCATGCAGTTTAATGCCATGTGACCAACATACTGACCTGTAGCGCGTGCTGTAAAAATGAGGGATTTCTGTCAACGCCGGCCATTTCGTGTCTGAGGAGAGAGAGCGGGGGATGGAGAGAGAGAGGGAGAGAGGGAAGGAGAGAGAGGGTGAGAGGGAAAGAGAGGGAAGGAGAGAGGGAGGGAGAGAGACTCACTGCCCCACCAGACTTCAAATTTAGAATTTTTTTAATTTTTGTGATCTTTCTTTTCCCCATGCATGACCTTTGACCTCTGACTCCCACACCACCTGATCCCATCCAGGAAGTGATGGCTCTGCAGTTCTGTGGGGCTGAGAGGGCGTGATGGGGGGTTGGGGGTGATTAATGGCATTTCAGTCCCCCGCGCCACCCCCTGATCCCTTTAAAACGGCACTAAAGCTCCGTGTGCTGATCCATGTGCTGATCCCTTTAAAACGGCACTAAAGCTCCGTGTGCTGATCCATGTGCTGATCCCTTTAAAACGGCACTAAAGCTCCGTGTGCTGATCCCTTTAAAACAGCACTAAAGCTCTGTGTTGCTGATCCCTTTAAAACAGCACTAAAGCTCCGTGTGCTGATCCCTTTAAAACAGCACTAAAGCTCTGTGTTGCTGATCCCTTTAAAACAGCACTAAAGCTCTGTGTTGCTGATCCGTGTGCTGATCGCTTTAAAACAGCACTAAAGCTGTGTTGCTGATCCCTTTAAAACAGCACTAAAGCTCTGTGTTGCTGATCCCTTTAAAACAGCACTAAAGCTCCGTGTGCTGATCCGTGTGCTGATCGCTTTAAAACAGCACTAAAGCTCTGTGTTGCTGATCCGTGTGCTGATCGCTTTAAAACAGCACTAAAGCTGTGTTGCTGATCCCTTTAAAACAGCACTAAAGCTCCGTGTTGCTGATCCCTTTAAAACAGCACTAAAGCTCTGTGTTGCTGATCCCTTTAAAACAGCACTAAAGCTCCGTGTTGCTGATCCCTTTAAAACAGCACTAAAGCTGTGTTGCTGATCCCTTTAAAACAGCACTAAAGCTCTGTGTTGCTGATCCCTTTAAAACAGCACTAAAGCTCTGTGTTGCTGATCCGTGTGCCGATGTTTGTCTTCTTTCAGTTGCCTTGCACATGCAGCCTGTGGAGCCATAGCGTCTCTCCAGCGCTGTCTCACTGCTGCACCCACGTAAGATTAGATACCCCTGCACGGCCCAATAAAGCAGCGATCTAGTTGATTGACAACCGGAAATAGCTAGCCGGAGGGAAATGGAGATGGAGCGCATGTCTTGATTGATCTGACCCGGTCCGGGCGCTGAAGGAGAAGTCGCGGCTATTATTGCTTTCGACATCCGCGTCCTCGGAGCCTTCTGCTGCCTTAAGTAAGTGTGATTATCCGCGCACTGCTCTGCGCGGCGCGGAACCCCCCGAGTCCAGCGAGCGCGCCCGGGGTTATCAGCGAGCCGTGAACGCGCCTCGCAGGCGACACCGTGCTGGATTTATTTCGTGCAAACTTCGTAAATAAAATGATGAAAAAAGACCACTGCGGTATCAGGAAGAGTAGGCTACACTTATGGATTTCCTCATTAGGTGTTTTTCTTCAGCAAAACAAGAATTTTGTTTCCTGCTTTTGAAAAATAAGATAATGAAATAAGAAAATCCATTAAAAAGAAAACTTCAGGAAAAATATTTTTTGGGTTTTTGCCGTATCACCGAGGAAACCCAAATATAAAAGCAAATCAATCATATAAGAAATATTTCATATATTAAGCAAAATGTATTATTAAAATAAGGAATTTTAAATCAAGAGTTTCGTGCGCCTAGTCCTGTAGATCATTAAGTTTGGGTAAAAGCGTTTTCATTTAAGGTTTTGTATTATAGCTATGTCTAGCCTTTCTTATCGTACTGAGGACAATCACATGTTTCTGAAGGAGAGAGAACCTCGTTTGATGAAAGCGCTGCATGTAAAACCATTTGAGTGGAAGCGTATATTGACTATTGTAGTGACTTTTCAGAATTGAAATTCCGAGAACGAAATCACAATGCACTCAACGGCTTCGCGTGCGCCCCTTATTGCTGTAAGTCAGCTGTTAAAAGGAAAAGGTTTTTGGAAAGAGCGTAGCGCAGGCCAAGCTGTACGTGCATATGGACGCAGCAGATGAACAGAAACAGCTTTGATCTGGAAGATTAATGAGGCTTTTAATCTGATGGCGTGAGATCCAAAGAAGGGAAGGGGAAAAAAACCGATTCTTGGGGATTCTCAAGCGCGTTCACAATGAAACAATGGAATGTTCAGACGCGCTAAGCGCTCTCCCGTGAGTCTAAGCGCGCTGCTTCATTAGGTCAAGAGCGCGTTTGTCGGGGGGTCATTTTCCGACCTTTACACCTGCTTGACCACGGATTTTCTATTGTGCGTCTCTCGACTTTTTAAACAAACCCGTCCGTCGTTCCCAATGTAGCGCGTCGCGTACTGTGAGAGAGTGGACGTAGAAAAAAAAAAGAAAAAAAACACGAGTTAAAATGAATATGCGCCGGCTTTGTTGCACGGCCTGGGTGTTCTTTGCAGATGTCCTTATTGATCGACAGTTAATGAGCTCTTCATTGCGCGCGCAGACTTTAAAGATGAAGAAACCGTGTGTGGCGCTCGCA
>NC_083768.1:59615887-59635887 GCF_963514075.1 Conger conger | reverse complement strand
GCTCCCTAACAGCATCAACACCACTCCCTGCAGCATCAACACCGCTCCCTAACAGCATCAACACCACTCCCTGCAGCATCAACACCACTCCCTAACAGCATCAACACCACTCCCTGCAGCATCAACACCACTCCCTGCAGCATCAACACCGCTCCCTGCAGCATCAACACCACTCCCTAACAGCATCAACACCGCTCCCTAACAGCATCAACACCACTCCCTAACAGCATCAACACCACTCCCTGCAGCATCAACACCGCTCCCTGCAGCATCAACACCACTCCCTGCAGCATCAACACCGCTCCCTAACAGCATCAACACCGCTCCCTGCAGCATCAACACCACTCCCTAACAGCATCAACACCACTCCCTAACAGCATCAACACCACTCCCTAACAGCATCAACACCACTCCCTGCAGCATCAACACCGCTCCCTAACAGCATCAACACCGCTCCCTGCAGCATCAACACCACTCCCTAACAGCATCAACACCACTCCCTAACAGCATCAACACCGCTCCCTAACAGCATCAACACCACTCCCTGCAGCATCAACACCACTCCCTGCAGCATCAACACCGCTCCCTAACAGCATCAACACCGCGCAATCACGTTATGGATGAGTGAGAGAGTGTTTGAGAGTGTGTTTGTGTGTGTGTGTGTGTGTGTGTTAGTGAGTGTGTTTGTGTGTGTGTGTTTGTGTGTGTATGTGTGTTAGTGAGTGTGTGTGTGTGTGTGTGTGTTAGTAAGTGTGTGTGTGTGTGTGTTTGTGTGTGTATGTGTGTTAGTGAGTGTGTGTGTGTGTGTATGTGTGTTAGTGAGTGTGTGTGTGTGTGTGTGTTAGTGAGTGTGTGTGTGTGTGTGTGTTAGTGAGTGTGTGTGTGTGTTAGTGAGTGTGTGTGTGTGTGTGTGTTTGTGTGTGTGTGTGTGTGTTAGTGAGTGTGTGTGTGTGTGTGTGTGTATGCAACCTGGCGAAAATGGCATGAAAGAGCACTGGTGTGATCATTCAGGAGCTATCATTTCTGACCCTGTCCCTGCTCTGCACCTGTCAGACAGGTGTGTTACCTAAGAACCAGGGTCACATACATGACTGTTTTGGATACTTCAAATACTTCTGTATGCTTTACTGAGCTTGTCTATGAAAGACTGGTTGGCTCAATTGGTTCATTTGAACCAGGCATGATCAATCGAGTGCAGAAAAGTACTTGAATACAAAACAATTACGTATTTGGCACAGGTCTAGATAACATGGGTTTCGTGAAAATTTAGAAACATGGTATTTCAGAATTTCTGTTCTCGTGTCACTTGACAGAAACACATGATCTAAATCTACAGGACAAGCTCTTCTGCCGTGATCTAAATCTACAGTACAAGCGCACCAGCCTCAGTGTTAAATCTACAGTACAAGCGCACCAGCCTCAGTGTTAAATCTACAGTACAAGCGCACCAGCCTCAGTGTTAAATCTACAGTACAAGCGCACCAGCCTCAGTGTTAAATCTACAGTACAAGCGCACCAGCCTCAGTGTTAAATCTACAGTACAAGCGCACCAGCCTCAGTGTTAAATCTACAGTACAAGCGCACCAGCCTCAGTGTTAAATCTACAGTACAAGCGCACCAGCCTCAGTGTTAAATCTCCAGTACAAGCGCACCAGCCTCAGTGTTAAATCTACAGTACAAGCGCACCAGCCTCAGTGTTAAATCTACAGTACAAGCGCACCAGCCTCAGTGTTAGATCTACAGTACAAGCGCACCAGCCTCAGTGTTAAATCTCCAGTACAAGCGCACCAGCCTCAGTGTTAAATCTACAGTACAAGCGCACCAGCCTCAGTGTTAAATCTACAGTACAAGCGCACCAGCCTCAGTGTTAATTCAGTGGTGGCGTAGACCAAAGGGGCCGCTGACAGCTTCACGTTTGGAAGGGGCTTCAGTAAGACGTGCTGCAGATTGCATTGGAGCGTCTGATTGGCTTGTCGTGGGCGTGGAGTCGGGCGACGTCGGATGGCATCTCACTGTGCGTACGAGACGGAGGGCGTTGACCCCTCGCTGAATACTCTGAAAAACAGATTAAAACAGAGCCGAGCATGAAAGAGAGGTGGAGACGCTAATGGAGACGGTGTAATTGGTGAAAAGCAGAACACACACCAGTGTTGGGAGGACGTGGCTCCCGCATCCTCACTCTGACTGTGAGCTGTCAGGCGAACACTTTGAAAGGTCAATCGCATGGAGGAGGTGCCAGACCAGCCAGAGGAAGAAACCACGCAACCCCTGGAAAAAGGGAAAAAAAGCTTTCTGCGAAGTCTGCGGCTTCAGTGCGAGATTGAAGAATGTCTTGGAATTAGTGATAATTGCATTTTTTTTGTGCTCAATTTAAAAATCAAAGGAGGCAGCCGTGGACTAATTTAAATCTCAGTCCTCCTCGTGTGGTTGAGTGAGTGAGTGTGTGTGTGTGTGCGTGTGTGTGTGTGTGTGTGGGAGTAATTTAGTTTTCCTCACACAGGGAGTGTGTGGGTCTGTGAGAGGAGCTTTAATGCGTCTCCTGAAGCGTCTTCATCCACTTCCCCCCCCAGTGTGTGCTGCTCTGTGCTGCTCTGTGCTGCTCTGTGCTGCTCTGTGCTGTGTGAGTATGAGAGTGTGAGTGTGTGTGTACTGTGTAAATGGTAAATGATTGGCATTTATATAGAGCCTTTAGTCAAAGCGCTGTACAATTAATGCTTCTCATTCACCCATTCATACACACACTCACACACCAACAGCGATTGGCTGCCATGCAAGGTGCCGACCAGCTCGTCAGGAACATTTAGGGGTTAGGTGTCTTGCTCAGGGACACTTCGACACAGCCCGGGCGGGGGATCGAACCGGCAACCCTCCGACTGCCAGACGACTGCTCTTACTGCCTGAGCCATGTCGCCCCTGTGTGGTGTGTGCTGGTTTCAGCTGCTGATAGACTAGGACACTTTCATCTCATCCAGCTGCCTGGTGAAGTTTCAGGGTAGCAGTACACATGTTTGCACTTGTTGCCAATGATTGAGAATACAAATTAATCATTCTGTCAGTCAAAAACCAAATTAATCAATAATGAATTAACCAATCAGGTTTTATTTAGGTAATTAACTACTGCAGATAATTTAGTATATGCGGGTGTCATGTGAGACCTGACATTTTTTGACATGGACAAAACTTGAATTAATGAGAGAATCACAATGTGATTCCATTCAGTGACACTGATGTATTCATGTAATACTAGTATGTGTGTGTGTGTGTGTGTGTATATGTGGGTGTGAGTGTGTGTGTGTGAGTGTGAGTGTATGAGTGTGTGCATGTGTGTGTGTGTGTGTCTGTGTGTGTGTATATGTGTGTGTGTATGTGTGTGTGTGGGTATGTGCATGAGTGTGAGTGTGTGTGTCTGTGTCTGTGTGTGTGTGTGAGTGTGAGTGTGTGTGTGTGTGTGTGTGTGTGTGTGTTTGTGTGTGTTCGTGTTCATGCTTGTTTTGGCCTGTGGAATGGCAGAGCCACTTCGTGACTAATTTGCAGAATTTCAAACACAGGAGGACTGACCTCCTCCCTTAGAGCCTGAGTTATAAATAACACAGGTGCTGTTTCTGAGTTCTTAATGCTCATTTACACTCCTCTGATATGTGTTTAAAGGCAGCATCTAAGGCTCTGTGCTGGGCACTTGGACTGCAGCTTTGTAACAGTGTGACAGGAGAGAGAAGGAACAATCCAGTGTCCTGTGTACAAGCCTGTGAGAGAGAGAGAGATGGAGAGAGAGAGGGAGAGAGAGAGATGGAGAGAGGCAGAGGGAGAGCGAGAGAGGGAGAGAGAAAGGGAGGGAAAGAGTGAGAGAGAAAGGGAGGGAGAGAGGGAGAGAGAAAGGGAAGGAGAGAGGTAGAGGGAGTCCCTCTACTCTACGCTGTAGCCTATCCACTTAGAGTTATGATGTGTTGTGTGTTCAGAGATGCTCTTCTGCATACCACTGTTATGTGTGGTTATTTGCGTTACTGTCACCTTCCTGTCAGCTTTGACCAGTCTGGCCATTCTCTTCTGACGCCTCATTAACAAGGCGTTTCTGTCTGCAGAACTGCTGCTCACTGGATTGTTTTTTGCACCATTCTTTGCAAACTCTAGAGACTAGTGTGCGTGAAAATCCCAGGAGATCAGCAGTTTCTAAGATACTCAAACCACCCTGTCTGCCACCAACAATCAATCCACAGTCAAAGTCACTTGGATCAATTGTTTTCCCCATTCTGATGATTGATGTCAGATCATCGCATGAATAAGTAGGTGTAATAAAGTAAAAATGTTCCTCATAAAGTGCTCGGTGAGGTAGTATATATATACAGACACACAGTACTGTGCACAAGTCTTAGGGACCTGTATAACATTCTGTACCAATAAGATTCTTTCAAAAATAATTCAATGAAAGGTCCTAAATAAACGTACTATACATTTTACACTACATTTTAGTAATTTGGCAGAATAGTAAAAAACTGAATCAAATCAATATTTTTTGTCACCACCCTTCAGTGTTAAAACTGCACTTGTCTGAGATAGCCAACGCTGTCCTGCAGTTATGTAAGACAATCAGCAGGGAGGTTGTTCCAAGCATGTTGGAGAACTTGCCACAGTTCTTCTGCAGACTTTGGTTGGCTCCTTGCTTCTGATCTCAGACAGCCTTGATCAAGTTTTTATGTCAAAAGTAGTCCATTGCTTACAGTACCATGTTACTTTTAAAAATTAAATGTAAATTAAATGTAAATGTAAAATTAAATCTTTTGGAAAATGAATCTTGGTTCAAATCTCAAATGTGTTCTTTTATACGAACACACACACAAAAATAAATATGTATATAATAAAGTCTAGGGTGCCTAAGACCTCTGCGTATATATATAATATATATACGCAGACAGAAAGAAAGAAAGAGACAGAAAGAGGGAGACAGCAAGAGGGAGAGAGAGGGAGAGAGGGAGGGAAGAAGAGCGAGAGAGCAGGCAGAGAAGGCAAGAGTCAGAAAGTTTGCTTAATTTGGTGAATTGCTGAATGTGCCAAGAAACAAACCTACATTTGCATTTAAAGGAGAGTTAAAGTTGAGAAGAAATATGGATTGAATCGGAGCCAGAGCCAAAGTCTAAAACTGTTAATTGACAAAAGGCCTCTGACACGAAGCCAAGTGCTGTTGTTTTTTTCCCCTTCTCCCAGTGCACAGTTAATTTTGGAGATCAGTGAGCTTGCCAAACGCCGTTTGAGAAGAAAGGGATCGATACTCTCGTTTATCTGCTACACTGCACTGAAACAGAGCACTGCAGAACCACATCCCTTCCGTTTTCACTTCATAACCTCACGAGTCATTATCTTTCTCAGCAATATTACTACAATAGTTTATAACATTACCTAACAAAACAATATTACTACAATAGTTTATAACATTACCTAACAAAACAATATTACTACAATCGTTTATAACATTACCTAACAAAACAATATTACTACAATAGTTTATAACATTACCTAACTAAACAATATTACTACAATAGTTTATAACATTACCAAACTAAACAATATTACTACAATAGTTTATAACATTACCAAACTAAACAATATTACTACAATAGTTTATAAAATTACATAACTAAACAATAGTACTGTAATAGTTTATAAAGTACATAACTAAACAATAGTACTGTAATAGTTTACAAAGTACATAACTAAACAATAGTACTGTAATCGTTTATTAAGTATATAACTAAACAATAGTACTGTAATAGTTTATAACATTACATAACTAAACAATATTACGGTAATAGTTTATAACAGTACATAACCTAGAGGCTAAAGTGCTTGACTGGCACCTGGAAGGTTGGTGGTTCAAGCTCCAACGTAGCCAAAATAAGATCCGCACAGCTGTTGGGCCCTTGAGCAAGACCCTTAACCCCACATTGCTCCAGGTCCCTGCTTAGTCTAATCGACTATAACTTGCTTCGGATAAAAGATCATATGATTATGATTATTGTAAATATTGTTGTGGTTCTTGCTGTTATTATTATTATTACTATTACGGTGCTGAATTCCAGGGAGTGTCTGTGGGTGTTGGGGTGTGTTATGACACCAGCATATACTAGGTTATGACCCCAGTGGTATATTAGGTTATGACACCAGTGGTATGTTAGGGTATGACCCCAGTGATATTTTAGGTTATAACACCAGTGTTATATTAGGTTATGACACCAGTGGTATTTTTGGTTATGACACCAGTGGTATATTAGGTCATGACACCAGTGGTATATTAGGTTATGACACCAGTGGTATTTTAGGTTATGACACCAGTGGTATATTAGGTTATGACACCAGTGGTATATTAGGTTATGACACCAGTGGTATGTTAGGGTATGACCCCAGTGATATTTTAGGTTATAACACCAGTGTTATATTAGGTTATGACACCAGTGGTATATTAGGTTATGACACCAGTGGTATATTAGGTTATGACACCAGTGGTATGTTAGGGTATGACCCCAGTGGTATTTTAGGTTATAACACCAGTGTTATATTAGGTTATGACACCAGTGTTATATTAGGTTATGACACCAGTGGTATATTAGGTTATGACACCAGTGGTATTTTAGGTCATGACACCAGTGGTATATTAGGTCATGACCCCAGTGGTATATTAGGTTATGACCCCAGTGGTATATTAGGTCATGACCCCAGTGGTATATTAGGTTATGACACCAGTGGTATATTAGGTCATGACCCCAGTGGTATATTAGGTTATGACACCAGTGGTACTTTAGGTTGTGGCACTGATCCACTCCCCATTAAGTAAATTGGGGGTTTAGCGTTGGTGATGTCACTGATCCGAGTCATCAGCTGCTGTCGGGAAATGTCCTCTGATCTGACCACTCTGAGCTGCTGTGTAAATACAGAGATTAACTGATAATCACCTTACATAATAATATTAATTACATTACGGCCGGTTAGCAGGTGCACAGGTATTATGCGTGATATTATAAGGTATCACATTTTGGGTCCCCTTTGCACCTGCCCCAGGCATAAAATCAGTAGCTCAGAAATCATTATCTAACATGCTGTCCCTGGCACGGAGCGCCTCCACGCAGTGAACACAATTTCCCATGCCCTCAGTGTCATTTCATCTTAAATTCTTAGAGGTCTTTGGAGGAAAGAAAGCTCCATTCCCAGCGCTCTTTCACGCGTTTCTAAACAGGTGCTGTACATTCTAGTCTAGTTGGTGTCTATGGTGCTCACTCCACTCCACAAAGTTCAGGAAGCTCACAGCTGTGACATCAATTGTGACATCATCACTCACGTTCTGCTTAATGGACTTCAGCGAGGAGAACATCGTGCTGCTGAAGCCAATCAGATGGAGGATTGGTTAGTGCTGAAGCCAATCTGCTGTTTGCTTGGTTAGTGCTGAAGCCAATCCAGTGTTGGTTTGGTTAGTGCTGCAGCCAATCCAGTGTTGGTTTGGTTAGTGTTGTGATGGGGGACCACCTGAGGAAAAGGCTGCTGCTGGAAGAGGTGTTGGTGTTGGTGGGTCGGTAGGGGACCGGACAGAAACTCAGTACAGCATCACAGTGCTGAGGAGGCTGTGCTGTGGGTGGCTCCGTGCTTTAGACCAAGGTGACTCACTGTGCTCGTGACAGATCCAGTGGCCAAATTCTCCACCTAACTCTCTCTCTAAGTCTGGCCCCCTAATCACCCTGATATTGATCACCTGACCTGCCTGATATCTGATTGGCTCCACAATCCCCTGCACCTCCCACCCAGGCTGTCACTGCCAATGAGAATGGAGTCCTCAGGTGACCCTCAGGAGACCCTCAAGGGCCATTCCAATTACACTCTCAAACTCAAAAAAAAGGGTTCTTTGGTTCTTTTGTCTGGGAGTCAGGTGTGTTCCACCCTCCCTTTACCTGGGAGTCAGGTGTGTTCACCCTCCCTTTACCTGGGAGTCAGGTGTGTTCACCCTCCCTTTACCTGGGAGTCAGGTGTGTTCCACCCTCCCTTTACCTGGGAGTCAGGTGTGTTCCACCCTCCCTTTACCTGGGAGTCAGGTGTGTTCGCCCTCCCTTTACCTGGGAGTCAGGTGTGTTCGCCCTCCCTTTACCTGGGAGTCAGGTGTGTTCCACCCTCCCTTTACCTGGGAGTCAGGTGTGTTCACCCTCCCTTTACCTGGGAGTCAGGTGTGTTCACCCTCCCTTTACCTGGGAGTCAGGTGTGTTCACCCTCCCTTTACCTGGGAGTCAGGTGTGACCACACCATTACCTGGGAGAAGAGAAAACCAGGGCTGGATTTGGATTCAATTACCTGGATTCAGGATGTGAAAGCTCCCTGAAAAAAGAACCATTGAACTTATAGGGTTCTTCTATGGAGCCACAGGGTTCCTTGTGGAACCTCTTTTTTTCTCAGAGTGTACCTGAGTTCCCTCAGTCACTACACCCTCCCGCTTCTCACAGGGAGCTGGGACTGTCCTGCCAGGGCTTCAGCTTCATGAAATCCTCCAAATGACCAAACACGCGACACAGAACCTTACCTCCACCTGACCACAACTGCTTCTTAACGGAGTCATTGTTCAGAAAACAAGTGACCTTAACTATAACTCACCGACTCTCAACAGCACTGTGTAAGCCTACTCAAATTCTGATGGCAGTGCTGTGAAGCATTAGATGGATAATCAGTGTTTTTCTGCTTTAATATCATCAATCAGATGGATCACATCAGTCTTCCTGTTGGCTGAATACAAAGATTTCAGTCGTTTAAAGCCATTGTTTATAATCCAGGTTACTAATAACACAGTCCTTTAAACTACATTTTGTGTCATTATGATGTTAGAAAAGTGTGCTTTGTTGATGTTTAATCAAAAAATGCACCAACTTCTGTCTTTTAAAAAAAGTTAATTGAATAAGTCTCATATCAGGCACTAGGGTCAAATGAGTCAGGCTGTCATTGTTTCTGTACAGACACTCTCCAGAGAAAGACGGTGCCAGTCTTGGCAGATTGGCTTTTTTAGGAGAGAAGGGTACCAGTGTTTTTGGGAACATTTTTACCATTGGGAATTGAACATTTCTCTGGAATATTCTTTGTGGTGTTTTGGGAATGGTTATGGGAATTTTCCCTATTTTGGTGTTTTGGGAATGTTTTTAAGAATGTCTGTGTCGTGGTGTGCTCTAAAGGCCCCTTCCCACTGGGCCTCAGGATGTATCTGGGCCTCAGGGTGCAGCTGGGCCTCAGGGTTTAGCTGGGCCTCAGGGTGCAGCTGGGCCTCAGGGTGTAGTAGGGCCTCAGGGTGCAGCTGGGCCTCAGGGTGCAGCAGGGCCTCAGGGTGTAGCTGGGCCTCGGGGTGCAGCAGGGCCTCGGGGTGCAGCTGGGCCTCGGGTGTAGCTGGGCCTCGGGGTGCAGCTGGGCCTCGGGGTGCTGAAAGTCTTCTTCTCCAGGGTATGGCCATGAGGAGAAATGATTTTTAAAATCATTTTCAGACACATAAGCAAGTGCAAACACACACATGCACACCCACATGCACACACACATGCACGCATATGATCATACACATGCACACATCCTAACGTGTGGAAATTAGTGTGTCTTGAGAACTGGGTAAAACAGCTGAAGTGTTTAGTGTTCCATGGGGGAAAGTAAAATTAACTGTGATTTGCAGTAACCGAGGCAACCGTTCTGGCTGCACCACTTCTCCTGAGCCCGATTCTGAGCCAAATAAAGGTTCATATAATTTTAATGATTCTTTAGTGTGTGAAATATCAAGCACACAACATGAAGAGGGTGCTATTTTAGACTTTATGGGTTTGTTGGTTGGTGGTTTTGTTTTTGTCATTAATTGTTATTTTGGCTGAAATGGCAGATTGAAGCACAGACAGAAATGCATTGTGCACCAGCACACGCAGACAAACGTTCGTTTACTGCCTCATTTCAGTAGCAATGGAAGTGAAAGAGTATGTGCTCCACGTGCTGTCTCATGAAGCAGTTTACCAACTGTGTGTGTGTGTGTGTGTGTGTGTGTGTGGTGTTTCTCCAGTACCAGCGACTGCAGGTAAACTGTGCTAAACTGAAATGTCTGCAGAGAAATCATAAACGGGGTGAAGGTTTAAGCGGCTCTGTCCATCTCGTAATCAGCTTATCGATGCCTGTTAATGCCGTGATTTATTTCCGAATTAGCATTCCAGGGTACTAATTGTGTTAGAGAATGAATGACATTAATCACTGCTGTTAATTAGCACGTTTTAATTAAAAACTGGGCTTAATTCCGACGGTGTCCCCTTCTGAACGGTGTGACGGCAACATCGCACGCAAACCTGGTTTCAGCATGTGCTTCCACACGCACGCTATCACACGCTATCACACGCTATCACACGCTATCACACGCTATGATGTGCTATCACACGCTATCACACGCTATCACATGCTATCACACACTATCACACGCTATCACACGCTATGACGTGCTATCACACGCTATCACACGCTATCACACGCTATCACATGCTATCACACGCTATCACACGCTATCACACGCTATCACATGCTATCACATGCTATGACGTGCTATCACACACTATCACACGCTATCACACACTATCACACACTATCACACACTATCACACACTATCACACGCTATCACACGCTATCACACACTATCACACACTATCACACACTATCACACACTATCACACGCAATCACGCTCTATCACACGCTATCACGCTCTATCACACGCTATCACACGCAATCACGCGCTATCACACGCTATCACACACTATCACATGCTATCACGCGCTATCACATGCTATCACACACTATCACATGCTATCACGCGCTATCACATGCTATCACACACTATCACGCTCTATCACACACTATCACATGCTATCACACGCTATCACACACTATCACGCTCTATCACACGCTATCACACACTATCACACGCTATCACATGCTATCACACGCTATCACACACTATCACACACTATCACACACTATCACACACTATCACGCTCTATCACACACTATCACGCTCTATCACACACTATCACACACTATCACACACTATCACACGCTATCACACGCTATCACACGCTATCACACGCTATCACATGCTATCACACGCTATGACGTGCTATCACTCGCTATCACACGCTATCACACGCTATCACATGCTATCACACGCTATGACGTGCTA
This sequence comes from Conger conger, assembly GCF_963514075.1. Lineage (NCBI taxonomy): Eukaryota > Metazoa > Chordata > Actinopteri > Anguilliformes > Congridae > Conger > Conger conger. Next base: position 59,624,682 of record NC_083768.1, on the reverse strand, counting down.
TCACACACTATCACACACTATGACATGCTATCACACGCTATCACACACTATGACATGCTATCACATGCTATCACACGCTATCACACACTATCACATGCTATCACACGCTATCACACACTATGACATGCTATCACATGCTATCACACGCTATCACACACTATCACATGCTATCACACACTATCACGCTCTATCACACACTATCACATGCTATCACACACTATCACACACTATCACACGCTATCACACACTATCACATGCTATCACGCGCTATCACATGCTATCACACACTATCACATGCTATCACACGCTATCACATGCTATCACACACTATCACATGCTATCACACGCTATCACATGCTATCACACACTATCACATGCTATCACACGCTATCACACGCTATGATGTTTGTTTGGGATGTCTTTGGATTCCCATGTCTGCCCAAGCATCAAAGTCAGTGGGTGGAGGGTCCTTCCTAATTGGACGTCTAGATCGGAAATGTGCGGGTGGTGGGTTGTAGATGTCGGCATGGATTGGTAAGTGGGGGGAATCTTTGACCTTTTGGAGCATCCTATAGGTGAGTTCAGTTCGTCTGATATTGGGGGGGAAGTATGTTAGATAAGACAGGGAGCCAGGTGACTAGTGTTGACCGGATAGTCCCAGTAATGATTTGCATAGTGTTGTTTAGTTGGGTGTCTACTTGGTGTGTGTGGGGTGACCTGGACCAGACAGGGGAGCAGTATTCTGCTGCAGAATATGACAGGGCCAGAGCTGAGGTGCGCAGTGTGGGAGCTGCTGCACCCCATTTTGCACCTGCAAGTTTGCAGAGGAGGTTGTTTCTAGATTTCACCTTTGCTGGCTGCTGTTCCTTTAAGGTGTTCTTTGAATGACAGTGTCCTGTCCAGGGTCACTCCCAGGTATGTTGGGTTGGGGGAGTGTCTGAGCTGGTGTCCTACTAGCCTACTGTCTACTAGATGTCCAGCTGTTTGGTGGCATCTGCGTTTCTGCGTTTCGAAGATGGAAGACACTGGAAACTGTCTTTGCTGGACTTGGTTGCAGGTGCCAGGCCTTGCAGTACTGGTCCAGTTTTGCAAGGTCCTCATTGAGCACCTGCTCCAAAGAGGCCAGGTCAGACGCTTGGGTTGCCAGACAGATGTCATCAGCATAGATGAACTTGCGGGATCTGGTGATGGGCAGGTCGTTTGTGTATACATTGAACAGGGTCGGAGAGAGAACTGAGCCTTGAGGAAGCCCATTTATCTGTGTTTTCCATGAGCTTACTTTCTGTCCTAAGTGTACTCTGAACCTCCTATTGTTGAGCAGAGTTTGGATGGTGGCTGTTGCCCAGGCAGGGAGCATTTTCCTGAGTTTCAGCAGGAGGCCTTTATGCCAGACCGTATCGTAGGCTGCTGTGAGATCGAGGGACACAGTCCCTGTTTTGAGCTTGCTCTCCAGGCCGTTTTCAATGTAGGTGGTTAGGGCCAGAACTTGTTCCCCTGTACTGCGTCCTTTGCAGAAACCGGCCTGATCTACATTAAATTTTGACTCGACTTCTGTGGATATACACTGTAGTATTAGGCGTAACAAGATTTTAGAGGGGACACAGAGCAGAGAGGTTGGGCAGTAGCTTGCTGGCAGTTTACGGTCTTTGCCAGGTTATGGTATAGCAATTACTTTTGCCGTCCGCCACTTCTTGGGGATTGTGTTCGTATGTACAATCCGGGTGTAGAATTTGGCCTGCCAGGTAAGAGCTTTGGGGCCAAGGTGTTTCATGAATTCTGGAGAGATGTTGTCATAACCTGCTGCCTTACCACATTTCAGTCCCTGCAGGGCTTTCTCCAGTTCGTTGACCATGAAAGGCTCAGGGTTTTGTTCCTCGCAGGGAGTTTGCCTTCTGCCTTCAGTTCAGTTAAGATTGCTCTTCTGGTGTCTATGACGTGCTATCACACGCTATCACATGCTATTACACACTATGACACGCTATCACACGCTATCACACGCTATCACAGGCTATGACATGCTATCACACGCTATCACACGCTATCACGCGCTATCACACTTCTCAGCTGTTTGGGCATGGTGGCACATTCACAAACCTACCCCTCTGACTTGTATCAGTTGTATTCATTAGGGGGGGGGGGGTCTATGATTTGGTGTTGACTGTGTTCTGTGGGGATGGGCGGGGGTGGTCATGTTCTTCAATGTTTCCCATATGGCTCTCTTTGTAAAATGCATTATATTCATCCACAGTGACACTGTGTCCTGTGTGGTGGCTGCAGTGGAGGTGTCGTTTCAGACGGGGGAATGATGGACCGCACTTATCTCACTGACGTAACGGCGAGACAGGGGAGGGGAGAGGGGGAGGGGGGGACTCAGTGTGTGTGACCCCCAGAGCAGGTGGGGGTTTGACTCCTGCCGCGGAGCTGTGGACACTGCTCTTTCTGCCCCCCTCTCTGCTTTCTGCCTGTCTGAATAAAGCATTACACAAATAATGAGGGCTAATGAAATGTCCCTTTGTGTGTGTGTGTGTGTGTGTGTATTCTATAGCTGAGCTCTGACCTCTGACCTCTGACCCCTGACCCCTGACCCCTCTCTCTCCACAGGTTGCGCAGGTGCAGGTTGCGCGGGTGCAGGTGTGTGTGTGTGTGAGAGAGAGAGAGAGAGAGAGAGAGAGTGTGTGTGTGTGTGTGTGTGTGAGAGAGAGAGAGTGTGTGTGTGTGTGTGAGAGTGTGTGTGTGTGTGTGTGTGTGTGTGTGTGTGTGTGTGTGTGTGTGAGAGAGAGAGTGTGTGTGTGTGTGTGTGAGAGAGAGAGAGTGTGTGTGTGTGTGTGTGAGAGAGTGTGTGTGTGTGTGTGAGAGAGAGTGTGTGTGTGTGTGTGTGTGTGTGTGTGTGTGTGTGTGTGTGTGTGAGAGAGAGAGAGTGTGTGTGTGTGTGTGTGAGAGAGAGAGAGTGTGTGTGTGTGTGTGAGAGAGTGTGTGTGTGTGTGTGTTATGTAGCTGACCTCTGACCTCTGACCCCTCTCTCTCCGCAGGTCGCGCGGGTGGAGGCCTCCCTCCCGGGGAAGCCGGTCGTGCTGAAGGCGGGGAGCCCCAAGTCCCCCCTGAAGCTGAAGCACATGTGGGCGGAGCCCAGCAGCAGCAAGGAGCTGTCAATCAGCCGGCTCCTGTCCCAGGCCCTGCCCCCGAAGGAGAACGCGACGGCGCTGGACCTGCGGTACGACACGCCCGAGCCGTACTCCGAGCAGGACCTCTGGGACTGGCTGCGCAACGCCAGCGACGGCCAGGAGGCCCGCGGCCGCGGCAAGCGCCGGCCCATGGTCAAGACCGGCAAGTTCAAGAAGATGTTCGGCTGGGGCGACTTCAACTCCAACATCAAGACCGTGAAGCTCAACCTGCTGATCACCGGCAAGATCGTGGACCACGGCAACGGCACCTTCAGCGTCTACTTCCGCCACAACTCCACCGGCCAGGGCAACGTGTCCGTCAGCCTCGTGCCGCCCACCAAGATCGTGGAGTTCGACCTCTCCGCCCAGCAGGCCGTGGTGGACGCCAAGGACTCCAAGTCCTTCAACTGCCGCGTGGAGTACGAGAAGGTGGACAAGGCCAACAAGAACACGCTGTGCAACTTCGACCCGTCCAAGACCTGCTACCAGGAGCAGACGCAGAGCCACGTCTCCTGGCTGTGCTCCAAGCCCTTTAAGGTCATCTGCATCTTCATCTCCTTCTACAGCACGGACTACAAGCTGGTGCAGAAAGTGTGTCCGGACTACAACTACCACAGTGACGCTCCCTACTTCCCCTCCGGCTGACCATGACATCAGCACGGACCACAATGGCGCTGAGATGTGGGGTGCCCCTCTACCCCCCATGCTCAAAAAGACATATCTATCAATATATCTGCTATCTGCACTGTCCTGGACATCTCTGCAATCAAATGAGGAATTCTGTCCAAATCAGCTGTTTACTGGACAATCTGGCCCAACTAAATCAGAACAATAATAATAATAATAATAATAATAATGATTAAAAAATAATAATAATTCTGATTCACACATTTCACATTTCTGCAAAAAATATGAAACATATAAAACATTTGCTAAATGGAAGAACATGGGTTAAATTGACGTGATGTTCCTCTTAAAAAATATATATAATTTCCAAAAAGATGCACCAGATTACTAGTTATGATCTCATTTTTTGCAATGCCAGCTCATGACATGTACATAGTGGCAACTGAATTTCAGCATTCATAGTTAATATGAAATCTTTATTTATTTTGTGAAATACTTCAGTTTTTTTACCCTGCTGAAGTTTTGGTGGGGAGTTTTTGTTGTGTTTTGTTTTTCTTTCTCAAATCCTCCAAACAGAAAACAGAGGTGCCCCAGCTCCCCCCCCCCTCCCTCCCCCTCAGTTTTGGGTTTTTGTGTTTCTGTGAACGCAGCGATATTTATGTCAGAGGCAGCAGTTTTCCTGGATTCTCCCCGTCAGCAGATTTGAGCAGCACTCCAAGACAAAGACAGCCGGGTGGCATTGTTACCCCGTGGCCCCGTTTGAGAACCCCCGCTTTTCCTCGTACCCCCACCGCCCCGGAGCCACCCAACCCCCGCCAGACGGAGGAACTCCACGACACGGGACACGCTCCCGGGAGAGAGTGCTTTCAGAACAGGAAGTGGGCGGGGCCTCACCCTGGGCTGGGTTTAGTGGGCGGGGCCTCACCCTGGGCTGGGTTTATGGGGCGGGGCCTCACCCTGGGCTGGGTTTAGTGGGCGGGGCCTTGCCCTGGGCTGGGTTTAGTGGGCGGGGCCTTGCCCTGGGCTGGGTTTAGTGGGCGGGGCTTCTTCACAGTGCTAAAGAAGGCTGACCTTCTCCGGCCTGTGGTTTATTTTAGGTTTTTTTTGTTTGCTTGTTTGTTTCATAAAGTTTAAAGTTCAGCTTAAAGCATCAGACCATGAAAAAAATCTCCCTTTTGGTTTTTATTTTTGCCACTGGAAGGAAAATGTAAAAAGAAGATTGTGCATCCTGGAGCGGAACCGGACCGGACCAGCCCGACCGGACCGGAGCTGGTGCTGTATATACTGAACCCCAAACAAGCTGCTTCTGTACGTGGCACAAGTGCGCGTTGGATTTCTTTCCGTCCCCAACTTCCCTAAAACCCCCCCAGTACCCCCACACCCTCCCCAGTACGCCCACACCCTCCCCCAGTACCCCACACCCTCCCCAGTACCCCCCCCCCCCCCCCCCCCCAGTACCCCACACCCTCCCCAGTACCCCCCCCCCCCAGTACCCCCACACCCTCCCAATTCCATTTCTGCTTGCTCTTGGTTACGCAAAAACAATTTATTAATGTCGGCGTGAAAACTCCATGAATTAAAATGTACAAAAACATGTAAACTGTCTAAAGAAACGACACGTCACCTGTATCAAGCATCTGTATGAGAATTCCTTTCTGGGGGAAGTGGGGGTTTGGGAATGTAAATTAAAAAATGCTGAAAGTTTTTTCAGTTGAATGTTCAAAATGTGTCACTAATTGCACAAGGTGTGTGTGTGTGTGTGTGTGTGTGTGTGTGTGTGTGTGTGTGTGTGTGAAAGAGAGAGAGTGTGTCTGTGTGCACTCAAGTGTGAATGTGCATGTCTCTTAGTGTCTTGTCTTTCTCACTAACTCTACTAACTATTCTTTCCAATTACACTCTGCTGGACTCCACACTGGTGTGTCTCTGGAAGAAAGTACAATAGAAGGGCAACTAGAGCAGTTCCTTGTATCAAATTATGAATAAAGTCTTAACGGTCCCTTCAGGTTCAGCAGAAAGGTTAGTGGGGTTTAAAGGTAGAGCTGAGTGCTGAGGATATTTCAGGCTTTCAGGAGAACCAGATGACCTTGGGAGGGGGGCGGGGGTGGTTTTGTGTAATCAGGTAAAAATATAATCACAGAAAATTGCTCACTTCCAGAAAAATGTCACAGCAACAGTCAGTTTGAAGTGATTTCGAACAGCGTGTGAAACTCGCCAATTTCCTGACAAAACGTTTCCCATAATGCTTTGCGCAGCGGGCATTGGGAGAGTCACCCGCTAATTCACTTCAGACTTCCCTAACTTCCCTGGCATGGCTGGAGAAAGTGCATTAATTTAAATAAAAATACCTCCATTCAAATTCCTGCCACCACAAGAACCGCTGGAAAAAACACACACACACACACACACACACACACACTGGAGACTCACACACACACACACACACACACACTGGAGACACACACACACACTGGAGACACACACACACACTTGCCAGACTGCCGTTTGTTTACTTTTCTTTTATTTTTATACTTGGTGTCAAGTGAAGCTCCGTCGACTGCAGAGTTCTTAAGCTCTCGCTTTACTGTCTCGTAAGCATCTGCATGAATTTACTTTTTATTTTAATCTATAGGATGAGGAGGCATCTGACAGCCAAATGTGGAGCAGGCAACTCTGCATTCTGAGAGAGAGCACGAGAGAAAGAGAAACAGAGAGGTGTGGGAGAGAGAATGAGATGGGGGAAAGGGAGAGAGAGAGGGGGGTGCAGGAGAGGGCAAGAGTGGGAGAGAGAACGCTGGGTTCTGGGCTGCAGAACGCTGGGTTCCGGGCTGCAGAACGCTGGGTCCCGGGCTGCAGAACGCTGGGTTCCGGGCTGCAGAACACTGGGTTCCGGGCTGTAGAACACTGGGTTCCGGGCTGCAGAACGTTGGGTTCCGGGCTGCAGAACGCTGGGTTCTGGGCTGCAGAACACTGGGTTCTGGGCTGCAGAACGCTGGGTTCTGGGCTGCAGAACGCTGGGTTCCGGGCTGCACTTACAAAAGTAGAGACTTTTTAACTTTCACCCAAGTATATTTTTAGCTCGATATCCTTGACTATTAATTGAGAGAGTACATTTGCGCAGTGTGTAGCTCACAAAGTAAAGAGCAGCCAATGCTACATAGCTTATTTGTCCTGTATTTGTTCTGAAGTGGTAAAGTATTTGATCCAGTTCATCATAATAAGGTTCTTACCTGTGCAGGTACAGGTGTGCACAGGTGTGCAGTGACTCACGAGGTGTCTGAAAGATGCTACTCATCAATCAGCATATATATGCTAAGCTCACATGGCCAATCAGAACACACAGGCTGCAGGTTTTACATATGCTCAGAATGACAAACCAAAAATGTGTTCCCCGTACAAATCCTCCAAGGCTCTTTTCCTACAGGTTGTCTACTTAGGTCATCTTTTTTTTAAAGAGTTTCCTGGAGCAGAAACATGCAAGAGCACAGATTGTTTAGTCCGGTGGTGCAGGCGAAATTCATAGGGTTTTCTGTCTGCTGTCCAATTAAAAGGTAAAAGGAGGATGCAAAAGCAACATTATGAGACCAAAAATACAGCAACATTATGAGACCAAAAACACAGCAACATAATGAGACCAAAAACCCAGCAACTTTATGAGACCAAAAACACAGCGACATTATGAAACTGAAAAGCAAAGAAACGGAAATACTGATAACACAAATACATATATGTTCCAGAAATATTACCTCAAGCAGAAATCATAATTAAACAACAGGCTAAATTGCTGCAGTATTTAGTCATTTAGTCATGCGATTGGCTGAAATTTTCGGTGACAAATGCACACACTCTGCCAGGCAGCAGAAACATTCGCTTTTACGTTTAGATTACAGCCGTTTAGATTACAGCGTTTAAATTCGTTCTAAGCAACTCATGGGATATTGGTAAACATCCTAATTTCATTTGTGCTTTGACATTGTTTTCTAAATGCCACAATTAGTTTCATGAGGAGTGCCGTCTGTTTGAATGAAGGCTCGAGGATCTCGCTGACCGTGTACGAACAGGAAACACAAGCGCGTAACAGCGGACAAGACCGTCTGTCTTCACCGAACAACAGCAGAACCCTGATCCTCACTCACATAACCCTAAACTTACTGAGCAGTTATGGAATATTTCAGATATGAACCTTACTGAGCAGTTATGGAATATTTCAGATATTAACCTTACTGAGCAGTTATGGAATATTTCAGATATGAACCTTATTGAACAGTTATGGAGTATTTCAGATATGAACCTTGCTGAGCAGTTATGGAATATTTCAGATATGAACCTTATTGAACAGTTATGGAATATTTCAGATATGAACCTTACTGAGCAGTTATGGAATATTTCAGATATGAACCTTATTGGGCAGTTATAGAATATTTCAGATATGAACCTTACTGAGCAGTTATGGAATATTTCAGATATGAACCTTACTGAGCAGTTATGGAATATTTCAGATATGAACCTTATTGAACAGTTTTGGAATATTTCAGATATGAACCTTATTGAACAGTTATGGAATATTTCAGATATGAACCTTATTGGGCAGTTATGGAATATTTAAGATATGAACCTTATTGAGCAGTTATGGAATATTTCAGATATGAACCTTATTGGGCAATTATGGAATATTTCAGATATGAACCTTATTGGGCAGTTATGGAATATTTCAGATATGAACCTTATTGAACAGTTATGGAATATTTCAGATATGAACCTTATTGAACAGTTATGGAATATTTCAGATATGAACCTTATTGAGCAGTTATGGAATATTTCAGATATGAACCTTATTGAACAGTTATGGAATATTTCAGATATGAACCTTATTGAACAGTTATGGGATATTTCAGATATGAACCTTATTGGGCAGTTATGGGATATTTCAGATATGAACCTTATTGGGCAGTTATGGAATATTTCAGATATGAACCTTATTGAGCAGTTATGGAATATTTCAGATATGAA
>NC_083768.1:59598387-59605887 GCF_963514075.1 Conger conger | reverse complement strand
GCTGTTCATAGATGTGCTGCTGTTCATAGACGTGATGCTGTTCATAGACGTTTCTTCTGACACTTGTATTCTCTAATGTCTGCACCACAGAGATTGGTTCGGCCTGACTGTTCCGGGTACCTGAGATCATTAACACCTTCAGCGCCTAGTTGAACCAATTAACCGAATGCAAACAGTAGCCCTAAAAGCTGCAAATGGAAAAAACGATTTGAGGAAAAAGATTGTTTTGTTTTTTTTCGTCCTACTTTCTTCTAGAGAAAAACTCGCCATGAAACAGACGAGAGTGGAAAACCTTTGGATTCTAATCAGCTCCCCTTTGAAAACCTGGTGGTGAGCTTGTCTGAAGGGGAAGGAGCCCGGCTCAAATGCTCCGCGGGACATGGTAAGGAAAAACAAACGCTAATTAGACTAACTGCTTTGTTTTAGCTAGTTTATCCAATCTTTGGATTCCGCTTCACGATGTGGTGCAGTGAGATGTTGGCCACACTTTGCAATACGGTGCATTAACTAATGTAACTGTTAACATGAATGAGTCATGGACAAATGCATTCACTCATGTAGCTGTTAACATGAATGAATGATGGACACAGGCATTAATTAAGCATTGGTTAATGCATTTGTGAACAACTATCCAACGTATTTGTTACATGAATATTTCTGCATTACCAAACCATAGGATGAACTAATAATTAGTTAACAATAACAAATGCATTAACTTGCTTTTTCATTCCAATATGAATTGGCAATAACTTATGTAGTTGTTAACATTAATTAATGATGTACAGATACATTAACAGAGCTGAACATATTAACTCTGTAATTAGTTAAGAACTACATTATTTAATGGAAATTCATGTTACCTTATTGTAAAGTGTGACCGTAATGTTTTATAGCACATTAATAACACTGTTATATTCACATTAAAATGCAGTGTCCACATTACGGTCAACATTAAGCACCTCAGAAAGAACGAATGAGCAGAACTACGGGGTGTCATTACATCACGGGGAGTTCTGAAACAAATCCTTTTATTTCAACCACTTGAGATATTCTTGCGATGATACGTGATGGGTCCAGCTAGGAAACGTGTTTTATATTTATTATTTATATTTATTAGACGGTCCGAACTCAAAGCAAAGCAGCCGTCGTCGCGGTGTTTATAGCGCGCAGGGCCGCTCTGGAGAGACACCGCGATATGAAGACGCACGAGAGCAGCAATCTCAGAAATTTGCCATGAAAGCCGAAAGGGCCTTTAACACGCGCCTCTCACAGGAATGCACACATGCATTTAAGGTATTGACAGGGGTACAATTTTATTCTACCTGTAGGGTACCACCCTAGTGACAAGGCATTTTAGTGGGTATTTATGGATATTTAATGAGTGTGTACATGTCATTGTATTTATGTGTTTCATTTCAATAATCGAGTGGTTTATTAAAGGTGAGGATTCGTTAAAATTAAAAAATTTAAAAATCTGCCACTCACAGCCATGCTTCAGAACCACACTGAGGAAGAGGAGGTAGAGGAGGAAGAGGGTGTGTGGTTATGAAGGGTGTGTGGTTATGGAGGGTGTGTGGTTATGAAGGGTGTGTGTGGTTATGAAGAGTGTGTGGTTATGAAGGGTGTGTGGTTATGGAGGGTGTGTGGTTATGAAGGGTGTGTGGTTATGGAGGATGTGTGGTTATGAAGGGTGTGTGGTTATGAAGAGTGTGTGGTTATGAATGGTGTGTGTGGTTATGAATGGTGTGTGTGGTTATGGATGGCATGAGAAGCCCATGTAAGAGCTTATTATCCTCATGTAGCAGTATCCATCAGCCATCTCTCTCTTACACACACACTCTCTCTCTCACACACACAGGCACGCACTCACACACACACTCTCACTCTCTCATGCACACACTCTCTCTCTCTCACACACACAAATCTCTATCTCTCTCTCACACGCACACACACTCTCTCTCACTCTCTCTCACACACACGCACGCACTCACATGCACACACACTCTCTCTCTCACACACACACATACTCTCTCTTAGACACGCATACATGCACACACATGCACACACATACTCTCTCTCTCTCACACACACACACACACACACACACACTCACACGCACAGACACGCACACACTCACATGCACACACACACACTCTCTCTCTCACACACACACGCACACACATTTTTTGTCTCACTGAAAGAAGAAGCGTTTAGTGTCTCGGTGTTGGTTTAGCGCAGAAACACGCGGTTTTGTTTACTCTTCCTGGTTCTCGCTCTTGTTTGTTTACAAAACCCAAATGTTCGCCGTCTGACGGGGCGCGTTCGCAGCTGTCACCAAAACACGTCTGAAGCGCAATCCACCGGGGACTTTCTCCCGGGTTTTAAGGCAAATGTCCCCCTGCCAAGGCGGGTAGGAATTCACTTGAGTCGCGGAGGAGATTAAAACGCATTATGGTTTTAAGTAGCCCTTGATTTTTGGCCGTGGGCAGCCCTTACTCAATTTCACTGCGTAATTAACAGATATTGAAAAGTCCACACTGTAACATGATGCATGAGAACAAAGCAAATGGCGTTCTCCTTGTGTAAATAGAACTTAATTGCATTCCTGTGCCCTGGCAGTTATTAAAGGCAACTCATCGCAGATCTCCGGTTTTATATTTGCATTCCGTTCGATGATGAGATCGTTTTTTTATTACGCGTTTATTTTCTATAACACTGAACTGAACACTGAAACTCATTTAGCGGTATTAAGAATATGATCTGTTCAGAAAAAATGAAGTATTTTCTTAAAGCTCAGCCTACAAGTTAATATAACGATACCCTGAAAACTACCAACATTATCACCTATAAAATGAAATCTATAAATAAACTTGGCATTTCCTGAATGTAAACCGCGCGGCATTTCTCTGTTCCTGACATATTCGGAAATACTATGCGGCGCGACATTACGTCGCCATGCAGAACTTCATAACTTCATGTTAATCATTTCTGGGAAGTAGCCGAATATGAGATGTGGTAGAGTCACTCAGATCGAGCTCTTCTGCTGAAATCTCCGAGCCAGAGACTTAGGTTCTCCTTAACCCAACAACCAAACACGAACCGTCTCCCTGTCACCTGAACGCAGAGCGCAGAGGCGAGCTCAACCTTTACACAGCCCAGATTTAATTTCTTTCACCTCCACATTCTTATTAAAAAATAAAAAATAGCATCATGCGTCTCCGGGATATTTTAAATGACGCCATTACAGTAGACGCTGGTGTCCTGTGAGGTTAGCTGGAAATGAATCCATACGATTATGATTTTTTTATGATTCGGGCCAAAACTTCTGTAACTTCAGGTAAAGAAATGATACTGAAACAAACCGTGAGACCAACAAGAAAAGAATACAGGGAAATGAAATGGAACAAAGTGCAGAAACATTTACTGTGGAATTTTTTTTCAGCAAATTGTTTTTGGTTAAGTTTAAAATATTTGCCTTGTCTTTGAAATGTATAATATTTATTTATTTTTACTTTTGACGAGAGGCGGGGTCAAGATGGGGCAGTGCTCTTCCTTACAGGAGAAACAGAGAGAGAGAGAAGAGAGAGAGAGAGAGAGAGAGAGAGAGAGAGAGAGAGAGAGAGAGAGAGAGAGAGACACCGAGAGAGAGAGAGACCAGACAGAGGGAGAGAGAGAGACACAATCCATGCATGCAGAGCAGAGCTGGGTAAATTCCCTCTGTCCCTCCCCATGATCAAAAGGGCTATTAACTTCCAGGCTCATCTAGCCCAGGCTGATCCTGAATCATACCAGCACAGAGCATTCATGAGTAACTGCCTCCGCCCCGAGACAGACCCCCTGAAACATATAAAAGAAACATACCATCTTCAAAACAACACCCTCCATACTCTTTCAAAAACACAACTAAAAATACTCGATAACAAAAACAAAAATGAATACATTGAAAATTGGCTGACTGAAATAAACAGCTCCAACAAATTAGAATGTTATCGGTCATTGAATAGAAAATACACCTTAGCACAGTACCTTGTTAATATAAAAAACCCCAAACAGAGACGCACCTTAAACAATGTACAGACTCAGTGACCATAGCCTGGAAATAGAGACGGGACGCCATAGGAAGGAATGGAAGCCCAGAGAGGAGAGAACATGTAAACACTGTGGATCCGGAGAAATAGAAACTGAATCTCCTCTCCTGCCCCATATATGCAACTCTAAGGGAGGCTTTCCTAGGGAAAGTTAAAACCAGCATCACATCATATGACAGCAAAACATATGATGAACGATTAAGCATATGTCTGATAGATATTTTCATCATTATATTTTTCAATCAACTTTTATTCACTTGATAATACACCTATGTATTATATAATTAACATAATAACCTCTCACCATCACTTACTAAATATACGTTGTTGTTGTTGTTGTTGTTGTTGTTTTTATTTTTATTTAGCTGTTGTTGTTGTTGATGGTTGATGTTGCTGTTGTTTTTTGTTTTTTTTTCCCCATTATTTATTTATTTATTTTAACAATTATTGTATATTGTACTGCTTTGGCAACAACGGTTTATTACCATTCATGCCAATAAAGCCATTTGAATTTGAATTCGAATTTGACACAGAGAGAGAGAGAGGGATGGAGAGAGACAGAGAGAGAGACAGAGAGAGAGGGATGGGGAGAGAGAGAGAGAGACAGAGAGAGAGAGAGAGAGAGAAAGAGACACAGTGAGAGAGACAGAGCGAGAGAGGGATGGAGACAGAGACACAGAGAGAGAGACAGAGCAAGAGAGGGATGGAGACAGAGACACAGAGAGAGACAGAGAGAGAGGGATGGAGACAGAGACACAGAGAGACAGAGCGAGAGAGGGATGGAGACAGAGACACAGAGAGAGAGACAGAGCGAGAGAGGGATGGAGACAGAGACACAGAGAGAGAGACAGAGCGAGAGAGGGATGGAGACAGAGACACAGAGAGAGACAGAGAGAGAGAGGGATGGAGACAGAGACACAGAGAGACAGAGCGAGAGAGGGATGGAGACAGAGACACAGAGAGAGAGACAGAGCGAGAGAGGGATGGAGACAGAGACACAGAGAGACAGAGCGAGAGAGGGATGCAGACAGAGACACAGAGAGACAGAGCGAGAGAGGGATGGAGACAGAGACACAGAGAGAGAGACAGAGCGAGAGAGGGATGGAGACAGAGACACAGAGAGAGACAGAGCGAGAGAGGGATGGAGACAGAGACACAGAGAGAGAGACAGAGCGTGAGAGGGATGGAGACAGAGACACAGAGAGAGAGACAGAGAGAGAGATAGAGAAAGAGGGAATGTGAAGCTGACATATGTAAATGTGAGCAGTGTGGGCCTGTTTCAATCAGGGGAGCAGAGTCCCGGGAGGCGATGGAGAGGAGAGGAGCCGATAATCAGTGTGCTGTGGGCTGATTACAGGGCTCATCAGGACCTTCCCCCACAAACCCCTCTCCACCTGCCCCAGACTCCGCGCCCACAATCTGCCCCAAGTGCGCAGAGGAGGGGGGTGGGGGGTTATAAATCAACAGTCATTATCTATTTACAGCCCCCAGCCCACTTCCAGGGGCAATATTTACTGCTCACATCTTCTCATTTACATACGGGATTATCAACAAGGAAAAACAAATTAAAAGCCCACAGAAAGATGGGGCGAGACAGAAAGGGCCTTGTGACTAAGGTGCCTGTAGTCTAGTGACTAAGGTGCCTGTAGTCTAGTGGCTAAGGTGCCTGTAGTCTAGTGGCTAAGGTGCCTATAGTCTAGTGGCTAAGGTGCTGTAGCCTAGTGGCTGAGGTGCCTGTAGTCTAGTGGCTAAGGTGCCTGTAGCCTAGTGGCTAAGGTGCTGTAGTCTAGTGGCTATGGTGCCTGTAGCCTAGTGGCTAAGGTGCCTGTAGTCTCGTGGCTATGGTGCCTGTAGCCTAGTGGCTAAGGTGCCTGTAGTCTCGTGGCTAAGGTGTTGTAGTCTAGTGGCTATGGTGCCTGTAGCCTAGTGGCTAAGGTGCCTGTAGTCTCGTGGCTAAGGTGCCTGTAGTCTCGTGGCTAAGGTGCTGTAGTCTAGTGGCTAAGGTGCCTGTAGTCTCGTGGCTAAGGTGCCTGTAGTCTCGTGGCTAAGGTGCCTGTAGTCTCGTGGCTAAGGTGCTGTAGTCTAGTGGCTAAGGTGCTGTAGTCTAGTGGCTAAGGTGCCTGTAGTCTCGTGGCTAAGGTGCCTGTAGTCTCGTGGCTAAGGTGCCTGTAGTCTCGTGGCTAAGGTGCTGTAGTCTAGTGGCTAAGGTGCTGTAGTCTAGAGGCTAAGGTGCTGTAGTCTAGTAGCTAAGGGACATGACTGGGACCTGAAAGGTTGGTGGTTCAAGCCCCAGTGTAGCCACAATGAGAGATCAGTGCAGCTGTTGGGCCCTTAACTCCACATTGCTCCAGGGGCGACAGAGTCTAATCAGCTGTAAGTCGCTTTGGATAAAAGCGTCAGCTAAACGACTGCAATGTGACGGTGTGAAAGAATGGTGGCGCTGTGGAGCTCTGAGTTCCGCTCACACAGGGGACCCTGCGCTCCGAGGAGACCTGACCTCTGAGGTCAGCATGGGGCGGCCTCCAAAGGACGGGTTTTATTTCGTTGTTATTTCCAAAACCTGAAAACTACGGTGCGGTGCAGTGAAAATAACGGTTTTGGAGGATGAGCCTGTTGGCCTCGTGTCTCCCAGACCAGGGTGAATTGCTTCATTGTTTTGGATTTAAATACGTTTCATTCAAATACGGATTCATTCATTTTATTTGACTTTGTCACCTATTTCCTGGGGGGGTTTTCTCAACTGAGAAATTTTAGATGTAACCCAATGAAGTAAAATCTTAGGCTCACCCAATGCAGCATTTTTTCAGTGTAGAGCGCAGTTAGGTCCAAGTTAGGCCAGGACTAGGTTAGCACCAAGAAAATGCTTAGGTGTAAGAAGTTAGCTGTTAGGTGTTATCTTATTTTCAGTGTACAGTTATGGTCTGCATTAGGCCTGAGATAGACCCTGGTTAGACCTTCGTTAGGCCTGGGTTAGACCCTGGTTAGACCCAGGTTAGACCCTGGTTAGACCCTGGTTAGACCCTGGTTAGACCCAGGTTAGACCCTGGTTAGACCCGGGTTAGACCTTCGTTAGGCCTGGGTTAGACCTTAGTTAGACCTTGGTTAGACCTTGCTTAGACCCAGGTTAGACCCTGGTTAGACCCTGGTTAGACCCAGGTTAGACCCTGGTTAGACCCTGGTTAGACCCAGGTTAGACCCAGGTTAGACCCTGGTTAGACCCTGGTTAGACCCAGGTTAGACCCTGGTTAGACCCAGGTTAGACCCTGGTTAGACCCTGGTTAGACCCTGGTTAGACCCAGGTTAGACCCTGGTTAGACCCGGGTTAGACCCTGGTTAGACCCTGGTTAGACCCAGGTTAGACCCTGGTTAGACCCGGGTTAGACCCAGGTTAGACCCTGGTTAGACCCTGGTT
>NC_083768.1:59575887-59593387 GCF_963514075.1 Conger conger | reverse complement strand
GACACTGACACACCTGTACACATCTCATTTACACACCTGCACGACACTGACACACCTGTATACATCTCATTTACACACCTGCACGACACTGACACACCTGTACACATGTGATTTACACACCTACATGACACTGACACACCTGTACACATCTCATTTACACACCTACACAACAGTGACACACCTGTACACATCTCATTTACACACCTACACAACAGTGACACACCTGTACACATCTCATTTACACACCTACACGACACTGACACACCTGTACACATCTCATTTACACACCTGCACGACACTGACACACCTGTACACATGTGATTTACACACCTACACAACACTGACACACCTGTACACATGTGATTTACACACCTACATGACACTGACACACCTGTACACATCTCATTTACACACCTACACAACAGTGACACACCTGTACACATCTCATTTACACACCTACACAACAGTGACACACCTGTACACATCTGATTTACACACCTACACGACACTGACACACCTGTACACATCTGATTTACACACCTGCACGACACTGACACACCTGTACACATGTGATTTACACACCTACACAACAGTGACACACCTGTACACATCTCATTTACACACCTACACAACACTGACACCTGTATACCTGATTTACACAGCTAGACAGCATTAACACACCTGCACACATCTGTTTTACATACCTTCACACACCTGTAGCACAAAGAGGCAGGAATAAGGCCTGCTCTTTTTGGGATATTATTTAGCCAGCTGGCTGATATAAGAACAACTATACAACAAATATATTGCTAAATGTAAATATAAATCTCCCCTTTTTACGGTCACTGAATCCGCCTTCATCGTCGTTGGAGACTCTACAATCCCACACAGTACAACCTTCAGTGTTATTTCCACAGTAACATTTAATATTCACCATATTTACTCAGTTAAACCTATGTCAGTGACTCTCTAACAGTGGATTTCACTCTGAACCTTTTGATGTCTGACATTCACTGGATACCTCAAACTGAGCTGACATCACAGCCAATCACATCACAGCCAATCACATCACAGCCAATCACATCACATCCAATCACATCACAGCCAATCACATCACATCCAATCACACACATCACAGCCAATCACATCACAGCCAATCACATCACAGCCAATCACATCACATCCAATCACTTCACAGCCAATCACATCGGGTGATAGAGAACTTCCCAGAATGAAAAGCACCCACAGATTGGGCAATGGAAACACATTGGCTGAATAAACAATGTAATAGTGTAAATACCATAAAGAAGAAGTATTCTCTGTCTGCCATTTTGAATTCAAAGTTCCACTCAACTGCAACACTTTGCTGTATTTTTAGGACAAATTTCACCTCAGTAAAGTTCAGTCTTTATTTTTTTTCAAACCTTAAAAGTTCTTCAGTTGGATTCAAAGTTTCTTGCTCACACCGAGACTGAGGTCACACACATTTTTATCTCCAAAAATATATGATTATTAAAATCCCCCAGCAGTTTAGTGCCTTGGTGTGAGCTGAACTGAAATGTGCCTCTTCCTGGATCCTGTTCCTGGAGCCCTGGCATGAGAGAATTAAACACTGAGTATCAATCAACAAGCGGGAGGCAGATTGGAGCGGTTTCAACAGTCCGTTTCGTCCCTGGATGGCAAGGGTTTCGGTGTCTCCGATTGGTCGACACAGACTGTAAATAATTCGCTAATTAGGCTGTCAGGGGTGCATTGGTGCCTCTGTTGGCTGGACTGGACTCTCACTCACATTTTGGTGAAGATTAAAATTCATCAGGCCCCTTGTCTGAGACTAAACTCCGCCAAATTGCAATCGGAACCCTGCCTTGTGTTTTGGGGGTTTTTTGGTTCTTTTTTTAACAACCCTGTAACACTTTACAATAAGGTTACATGAATTGCCATTAATGAATGTACTTGTTAACTAACTACCAAGAAGTTAATCTGTAGGCATTGTTTATGTATCTGTACATCATTCATTCATTCGGGAAGGAAGTGATGGTTAATGCCAATTCATATTGGAATGACAAAAACATTTAATGTATTTGTTAATGGCTAACTAATTATATGGTTATGCTATGGTTGGCTAATATATCAACATGCATGTAACTAATACATTAGTTAGTAGTTCACAAATACATTAACAAATGAAATTATCATGTCATGCTTAATTAATGTATTTGTAAGTCTATTTATTCATGTTTATAACTACATTAGTTAATGCAAGTTAATGTAACCTTTGTTTGTTTGTTTGTAGTAGTCGTTCTTTGTCATAGAGGATCACAGAAACACACGTTAAAGAAAGAGGATCACAGAAACACACGTTAAAGAAAGAGGATCACAGAAACACACGTTAAAGAAAGAGGATCACAGAAACACACGTTAAAGAAAGAGGATCACAGAAACAGGCACATATGGCATCACGGTGCCAAAGCATTCAGGCCTCATTTTTGTCAAAATAGTTTTGTGTCTGTCTGTCTTGTTCATGTGTTTGTTAGCTGTTTTTTATGTTTTCTGTGGTTGTTTGTCTTTATGTTTGTAGTTTTGTGAACTTTGTTTCTTCTTCTTCCCGTCGGTGTGCTCAGGCCTCCCGTGTCCCAGCATGCACCCCTCCTCGCGGGCGCGGACGCGGTCGTCCGGGGCGACGGGACACGTGCGCGGGGGACCGGATCGGGCGCAGATTCCATTAAGATACCGAGACGTGTCCCCTGCGTTAAGACGCCGCCATCTTATCAGCGCCATCTCCTCTCCTCCGCTCAGATACTAAACTCCACTCCGGCCGGCCGGGGAGGACCCCGCGCCTCAGACGCAAACAACGAAAAACCAGCCCTAATATTTACCCGGGATTAAGGCAGCTAATTGCAGCCCAGCCAAACGGGTATAGGCAGCCGGTTATAGGCTTAATCGCCATCTTACTCACCAACGCCATGATGGCTTGAGTAGAGTAGGCTGATACAAAAATGTTATATGTTTATTATAATTTTTATGAGTAGTAGCAGTGTAGTAGTGGTGTAGCAGTAGTATATTATGAAGAGGAAGGTGAGTTATGAACCCGGGCTTCTGTGTCGGTGTCGGTTGTTGTGCCAGTCCGGTCCAAACCGGCGGATATCTGCAGAGCTGTGCGCTTCCCTATCGTAGCGAGCAGCCCAGATTAATTACCCCCCTCCGGTGCGTGTAGCGGGACGCAGCTGCAGGGGGGTGGGGGGGTAAATGATGCCCATCCGTCATCCGCCCGCCCAGCATTCCCAGAGTTCTCAGGGCCCGGCCCGGAACGCCGGCGCTCCCTCCCTGCAGCTGCCCGTCCCCAGCCCGGGGGAGGGGCTACAGCCCGGGGGAGGAGCTACAGCCCGGGGGAGGGGCTACAGCCCAGGGGAGGAGCTACAGCCCGGGGGAGGGGCTACAGCCCGGGGGAGGGGCTACAGCCCGGGGGAGGAGCTACAGCCCGGGGGAGGGGCTACAGTCCGGGGGAGGAGCTACAGCCCAGGGGGAGGGGCTACAGCCCGGGGGAGGGGCTACAGTCTGGGGGAGGGGCTACAGCCCGGGGGAGGGGCTACAGCTGGGGGAAGGGGCTACACCCCGGGGGAGGGGCTACAGCACGGGGGAGGGGCTACAGTCTGGGGGAGGAGCTACAGTCCAGGGGGAGGGGCTACAGCCAAATATCCAAAAAATAGTGAGTAGATTTTTATTACATAGCATTTTATTTAGCAGATGCTTTTATCCAAAGTGTCATATAAGAAAGTGCATACCAAGGTCGTAGAACAAATAACCGAACACGCCAGATAACTCAATAATATTCAACCTCACTTCAACTTCACTGTCTGGACTGGCTTTTGAAAATTTGCCTGTAGAATTTCTAGATATTTGGTGAAAGTGAAATACTAGGCCTCTGTCTCTGTAAGGTTCCGAGGACCCTTTTCTTTTGACTATAATTTATAAACAGTAAAACATTTCTTTAAAAAACAATATTGCTTTAAAATTCATGTTTAACTCTATACCAAGAGTTCAGGCTTGCTTTCAATCACGTTACAGATTCATTGTAACATTTAAACCAAATCTTTGCACCCCACCGTAAGTCCTGGTGTCCAGATTGTGGTGCAACCCTTAAATGCCCCCCCCCCCCCCCCCTCCCCTGGCAAACCCAGTTCAGTGCCCTCTCGTTTGATCACCATGCCACTATTTGAGCACAGCGATCAGTCAAACCACCACTCCCTTCCCAAATGAACATCTCACACACACACTCACACACACACACGCACACGCACACACACACACACACACGCAAAACAAATGTGATTCTCCATAACATTACTTCCAGTTCAGTGGCTGAGTTATTCATGGAGTGTCATCTTCCAGGGACAAGAGAACGGAGATCGAGCGTGCAGTATTCATCACATGAGTGCGTAAATCGTCTGCTATATTTCGGGGTGGCGTTTTTCTGCGGCTAATGAAAAGGGGGCTGTGTTTTCGGTAAACAGCGTGGCGCCCCTGTAAATACGCCCCCGTTCCCTGCCTAATGGGCACCGGGCGATGGGCCTCCTGCTCGTTTACAGAACGCTGCCGTTTGGTCACATTAGCCCCGCTGCCTCATGGGAGGAGTGACTGATTGTTTACTGCTGAAAACCCCCAGGCTGTCGAACACAGTACATGTCCACAACGATGTGGCCCCTGTAAGAACACAGTACATGTCCCCAACAATGTGGCCCCTGTAAGAACACAGTACATGTCCACAACGATGTGGCCCCTGTAAGAACACAGTACCTGTCCCCAACAATGTGGCCCCTGTAAGAACACAGTACATGTCCACAACGATGTGGCCCCTGTAAGAACACAGTACATGTCCACAACGATGTGGCCCCTGTAAGAACACAGTACATGTCCACAACGATGTGGCCCCTGTAAGAACACAGTATATGTCTACAACATTATGGCCCCTGTAAGAACACAGTACATGTCCACAACGATGTGGCCCCTGTAAGAACACAGTACATGTCCACAACGATGTGGCCCCTGTAAGAACACGCCAGACAAGCTCAGTAAAGCATAGTACAGTATTCAACAGTATTTGAATCCAGAACAATGATGTATTTGACCCAGGTCTGGTGCTGTTAGCATGCTAACATCAGTTCTTTCAACATCAAGGACTTTCCCCCATCACAATGTGGAATGTTTTGTAATGACAGCATCCTTCGCCGTGTTCCTGTGTTCTGTACCTGGTTCTGTAGTTCTGAGAACACCTGAGAGAACACACAGGCGTGTAAGGAGGAGAATGGGTGGTTTAGCGCGCAGTGCTAATTTAGCCTGCTGTTTGGAGAGAATCCACCAGAGCCTGAAGCCTGAACGTGAACTCCCAGTGGGTCTCCGTGAGGCTGTGAGACTCTACTCCCTTCTGCTGCCGACAGAAACACGCTAATCCAGCACCTTCATCCCTGCTTTTAAAAAACAAATGCTGCTCGTTGAGTTTCACCATCATTTCTGTCATGCTGGATAAGACAAATATTTTAAAATAATGATGTCGTAGCATCATTGTAAAAGGAAAAGGCTGTATTTAGGATGAATGAGTTTTGTGCCAGTGCGGGTGTGAATCAGACCCTAATATAAATGGTAAATGGTAAATGGCAGGCGTTTATATAGTGCCTTTATCCAAAGCGCTGTACAATTGATGCTTCTCCATTCACCCATTCATACACACACTTACACACTGACGGCGATTGGCTGCCATGCAAGGCCCCGACCAGCTCGTCAGGAGCATTTGGGGGTTAGGTGTCTTGCTCAGTGACACTTCAACACAGCCCGGGCGGGGGGATCGAACCGGCAAACCTCCGACTGCCAGACGACTGCTCTTACTGCCTGAGCCATGTCGCCCCATGACAGACCAGTTAATATGACCAGATGGGCGTAAATCACACCCTAACATGACCAGATGGGCGTGAATCAGACCCTAATATGACCAGATGGGCGTAAATCACACCCTAACATGACCAGATGGGTGTGAATCAGACCCTAATATGACCAGATGGGTGTGAATCACACCCTAACATGACCAGATGGGTGTGAATCACACCCTAACATGACCAGATGGGTGTGAATCAGACCCTAACATGACCAGATGGGTGTGAATCAGACCCTAACATGACCAGATGGGCGTAAATCACACCCTAATATGACCAGATGGGTGTGAATCAGATCCTAACATGACCAGATGGGCACAAACCCTCAGGTTAGATCCTCCCAAGATGGCCGACCCTGCAGGCCTTATGAACAACCCAACTCAACTCTGCAGTCGTATGAACCACGGTGGCTCTCTAAAACACGTAATAACACTTTATAACACTTTATAACACATGACTTAAGACTTACACTGCAGGGCTTTATTCACTTTTTATATGTGATATAAGATTGACTTAACTACAATATTATTATTATTATTATTATTATTATTATTATTATTATTCAGTTCATTAAAATCATTTGGTGTTGCTCTTATCCGGAGCGAATTGCAGTCACAGAGAACATTTGTGTTTCTCTCAGGAATGCACATTAATAATTAATATGTGTAAAGTTAACAACACTTTGTGTTGTAATAAAGGTAAATACTGCTATGCAGATAACCCATCTGTTGACATAGCACTAACACATAGCCTTAGTAAAAAACCTCTGTGCAGTTTAGCAGTGCCGATTTGTTACTGCACATTTCCTAATAAACGAACAGGTCCGACAGCTAATAAACGAACAGATGAAGACATAATGTAGGTCCAAATATTTGAGTTTGAGAACGTGTCTGGCTGACAGCTGTTGTTTGTGTATCATCAGCATGTGGCTTTGTCAGCTGCCATTCGGGACTCGAGGAGCGGGCGAGCAGCTTGAAAATCCCCCCTTCTCCGGAGAATTCTCCCTGAAGAGTGTCACCATCTAAAAACTTAATTCATATCAAAGAACAATTTCACTTTGACTGTTGGTGAAAATAAAATTCTATTTTAAAATTCCAGGAAACGGCGAGAGTGGAGCCGTGTCTCAGGAGTTCGGGTCCCGTGTCGCTCGTCGTAAAAAGAATTACGAGGAGTTGCCAAACTCCCCATCCAGCCATCTCAATCTGGCAACCATGCCGCCTTTAACTGCGCCAATTAAATCAGCTTAATCAGCGCAATAGCTCCTTCCCTCAACGCAGCGGTGACCACTTTGGCACAAAATGGCCGCACCAACCACCCAGGCGGTGGGTGAGGTTGTCATTGTAATATTTATGTTTTATTGTGAATGTAAGAGTCAGAAATCCAGCCAGCTGCAATTCTGCCAAAATGAAAAAGGAAATAAGTGAATAACTCTGTGGGAGCTTTTTCTACAGATGGAAAGAGACGTATTACATATGGCCTCACACTGAGTGTATAAAATATTACACACACAAATAAAATGGCACGTTCAAAAAGCTGCATGTTCAAATGAATATTCCCACACATTTAAAATATCACATATACATATAAAGTATTGTACGAATGTGTAAAATAAACATATTACATTTTGGCACAAACATATACAGAATAATATTAAAATAACACACACATACACACCCACACACAAAGGGGAACCAGTACATATGTATACATAGCCACATAAAAAGAAGACCACAAAAGACTTCCCATTTTTAAAAACACTATTAGTATTATTAGTTTGTTATTAATATTATTCCTGTTTGATGTGCCCCATGACAGGGCCAGCCCCCCCTCTCCATCAGTCCTCTTATCTAATGACACTGGAAAAAAAGACATGAATGAATAAATAAAGGGAAATAAATGCACTTTTCTCCCTGTGCAGATGAAGCACATCAGCGCCATGACAACGTTTTGGTTCCGCATCATTAATTTGTGCGGCTCCCCTTTTGAGAAAAACAAAAATCAAATTAATTTGTTGAGAAGCTAGAAACCAAGTTGAGGAATTAATAATACCCCACACACCCACACACATATATTATCCCTGACATTCTCTTTCACACACACACACATACATAGCACACACGCACGCAGTATCCCTGACTTACTCTCACATGCACACTCACACACATTTTATTCTTGACATTCTCACATCCACACATACATACACGAACATAGCATACACACAGAGCGCACACACACACACACACACACACTCAGACACACACACACACACACACTCAGACACACACACACACACTCACACACACTCAGACACACTCAGACACACACACACTCACACACACACACACACACTCACACACACACACACACACACACTCAGACACACACTCAGACACACACACACACACACTCACACACACACACGTACACATACACACACACACTCACACACACACACACACACACACACTCAGACACACACACACGTACACATACACACTCAGACACACACACACACACACTCACACACACACACACACACGCTCAGACACACACACACGTTCACTACCGCCCCACAACTACTCCCAGTTAATGGACACTGAACAACACCCTTTGTTGCTTTGTTTATTCATATAATTTTATTGGGCTGTTTTTCGATTGCCAATTTCTTATTCAATTATAAAACAGGGAACAGATCTCTACCTCATAAAATCTGCCTTAAATGGGAGAGCGCAACAGGACTCATTTACTGGAACGCATGGAGCGTGTGCAGAACTGTACTCTCTATGGAGAGGCATCTGATTGGCTGTCGCACAGTGTCAGGGGTTGGGGTTACCATGAAAACAACATGTGGAGATGATTGTGGTCAGTCTACAGTCCGAGGAACATGAACACTCTAACGGAAGATGCTTATATTCATGGTTGACTATAAATCTTTGATGCTTAAAAATGTCCTATGAATTCTCAAAGCCTCTATGTTTAGAGTAAAATGTGAAATGCAGCATGGTTTAGAGGTACAGTGGGTGAATATTTCCCTCTGGTTCCTGTGCTGAGTAGAGTGGTCATCCTGTCACTGGAGGAAGAGGACGATAAGAGAAAGCGGTAAAATAAATGTGTGCCCACTTATGGTTGGGGAAAGAGGACCATAACGAAGAGGGACCGTGATCTGTGATCCCCGAACGCATGACCGATAACACCATGAGGAGAGGTAGGGGCAGCCTGCGGTCAGAGGAACAGGAAGTGGTCGCGTTGCGGTGAGAGGAACAGGAAGTGGTCGCGTTGCGGTGAGAGGAACAGCGGAACAGATGACGGAAGGGGCCGGGGGGTGTGAGGGACTCCACCGGCACGCTGGGCCGAGTTTAAAGCCTAACCCATGAAATTAGCGCCTGCGGCTCTCTCTCTCCGTTCAGCGGGAGACTGCCCTTCTCTGACACCTCCCCGAAGAGGGAAAAACATTTCTGAAAATCCGCACTTTACTTTTCCCCTGCCTTCTTACTTTATTTTCATTTTTTAAAAATGTCTCTGCTCAAAATGAGAGCTGGTGTGTGGGATTAGAACTCAGTGGGGGGGAGGAGAGTTATCACCTCGCCATCTTGTGGAAAATGATGACATATTAACGTTGTCACCTCAGAAGCAAACAGTGGAATACGTCCAGGACAACTACACCCACCGTAAACGTGATTGTGTCGCCCTATAGGGGTGGTGGAAGCTGAGCACCCGTTCCAACCCATGTTTGTGTGCCGCACTCTCGTCTCCACAGACGAACCCTTTTTACTTCTTTGTGGAACAGCCTGTCACTGCTCCCGGTGTGAAGTGTGGAACAGCCTGTCACTGTGCCCGGTGTGAAGAGAGGAACAGCCTGTCACTGTGCCCGGTGTGAAGAGAGGAACAGCCTGTCACTGTGCCCGGTGTGAAGAGAGGAACAGCCTGTCACTGTGCCCGGTGTGAAGAGAGGAACAGCCTGTCACTGTGCCCAGTGTGAAGAGAGGAACAGCCTGTCACTGTGCCCGGTGTGAAGAGAGGAACAGCCTGTCACTGTGCCCAGTGTGAAGAGAGGAACAGCCTGTCACTGTGCCCGGTGTGAAGAGAGGAACAGCCTGTCACTGTGCCCGGTGTGAAGAGAGGAACAGCCTGTCACTGCTCCCGGTGTGAAGAGAGGAACAGCCTGTCACTGTGCCCGGTGTGAAGAGAGGAACAGCCTGTCACTGTGCCCGGTGTGAAGAGAGGAACAGCCTGTCACTGCTCCCGGTGTGAAGAGAGGAACAGCCTGTCACTGCTCCCGGTGTGAAGAGAGGAACAGCCTGTCACTGCTCCCGGTGTGAAGAGAGGAACAGCCTGTCACTGTGCCCGGTGTGAAGAGAGGAACAGCCTGTCACTGTGCCCGGTGTGAAGAGAGGAACAGCCTGTCACTGTGCCCAGTGTGAAGAGAGGAACAGCCTGTCACTGTGCCCGGTGTGAAGAGAGGAACAGCCTGTCACTGTGCCCAGTGTGAAGAGAGGAACAGCCTGTCACTGTGCCCGGTGTGAAGAGAGGAACAGCCTGTCACTGTGCCCAGTGTGAAGAGAGGAACAGCCTGTCACTGTGCCCGGTGTGAAGAGAGGAACAGCCTGTCACTGCTCCCGGTGTGAAGAGAGGAACAGCCTGTCACTGCTCCCGGTGTGAAGAGAGGAACAGCCTGTCACTGCTCCCGGTGTGAAGAGAGGAACAGCCACTTTGCCCAACAAAGAACCCTTGAGTTGATAGGGTTCTTCTATGGAATCACAGGGTTCCTTTTAGAACCATTTTTTTGTACAGGGAACAGCCTTTTGGAACCCGTCTCTGTGTGGCACAGGGAACATTAAAACAGAACAGCCTTTTGGAACCCGTCTCTGTGTGGCACAGGGAACATTAAAACAGAACAGCCTTTTGGAACCCATCTCTGTGTGGCACAGGGAACATTAAAACAGAACACCCTTTGGAACCCATCTCTGTGTGGCACAGGGAACATTAAAACAGAACACCCTTTGGAACCCGTCTCTGTGTGGCACAGGGAATGTGTTCCATTACACATACTTGCATACTCGTTAGTGCACATAGAGCTGAGGTTCTTCACTAAATCAGGATGAGGCTGATGCAGCTTGTAGAACAGGCTTCACGGTGTGTCTTATCATTTCTGTTTGCCATTACATTATTGGTTGATGCGGAATAAATTATTTCAGTAAATAAGATCAGATGAGAAAGTGTTCTTTTTTCTTGTTTTTGGGTAAAGACAGATGGCTCATTGCTTTTCTTTTTGTTTTTTAAAAGAAGGAAATAATACATTTTCCAATAAGAAGGAAAGTCTGTGTAGTTGGCAGGAGGAGAATAGATCGGCCCCCCATGGTACTGCTTCTGGGGGTGAAAGTGAGACATAATCCCGCTTAAGGTGTGTCGTGAGCCGCAGACGGCTCTCCCCTGTGATGCAGTCTGGAGGGGCGGTTTAAACAGAAACATGGGGGGGGTGGAAGTGGGGCGGGGCTCTGAACTATCCAATAACATGGCTAAGCTGCTAAAGGCGTCAGCTACACAAGCATAACGTAATATAATGACATTATTTTACTTATTATGCTGTTCAACGGGCAGTGGAGGCTTCCCCACAATGCCCTGCTTCATGCCTAACCAATCAGGACACAGATCGCAGCTTGTTGACAGGTGACGGCTCATTATCCCTCCGCTCCAAACCCACAACGCTCCGGCAGGTTAGAGATGTCACAGGAGAGCGCCAGATTAACGATGAGAGCCTCAGATTAACGATGAGAGCATCAGATTAACGATGAGAGTGTCAGATTAACGATGAGAGCATCAGATTAACGATGAGAGTGTCAGATTAACGATGAGAGCATCAGATTAACGATGAGAGTGTCAGATTAACGATGAGAGTGTCAGATTAATGATGAGAGCATCAGATTAACGATGAGAGTGTCAGATTAACGATGAGAGCGCCAGATTAACGATGAGAGCATCAGATTAACGATGAGAGTGTCAGATTAACGATGAGAGTGTCAGATTAACGATGAGAGCATCAGATTAACGATGACAGCATCAGATTAACGATGAGAGTGTCAGATTAACGATGACAGCATCAGATTAACGATGAGAGCGTCAGATTAACGATGAGAGCGTCAGATTAACGATGAGAGCCTCAGATTAACGATGTGAGCATCAGATTAACGATGAGAGTGTCAGATTAACGATGTGAGCAGGATGCCTGTCAGACAGGACACAGGTTTCCTCTCTTTGTTTTAACTCAGCCAATCTGTGTTTAGGCTTTTATTGATTCATTGATTCAAGGTAGTCTGAGGTTCCTGTTTACTAAACGAGGAAGGTGTTCATCTTCTCATACCTGCAGTCCAGGTAGAGCCCCCTGCACAACACACCTGTACACTGCGGAAACTTTCTGTCTTAACGAGCTGTTTCATCTTGTCATAAAAAGTGAAGTCTTTTTTTTTCTCCAAAGTAGAAGATATCAGCTTGTTTTAAGTTTGTTTGACAAGTGGAATTTTCTCCTTCCATTGGTAGACCTTCACTTGACAAGTGATGTTCTTATTCCATTGGCAAATCTTGAAATGGAAATATTTTCATCTAATTTAGAAAAAATAATGAATAAAGATAATGAGATTATAAGTCTCAATACGAGACTGCTTGTTGTTTTCATTGGAGCTGAGTCAGACACAAGCACTGAAGCCCTGGTGATGCCAGAGCTCACAGTGCAGCTTCAGGGGAGAGGAACGACAGACAGGGATGGGGAGATAGTTAGATGGAGAGAGAGGAAGAAAGAGAAAAGAGGACAGTGAGAGAAAGATGGGAGAGCAAGATTAGAGAGTGGTAGACAGAGGTAGCGAGAGAGCAGGAGAGAGGGAGAGACAGAAAGGATAGAGAGAGACAGAAATGATAGAGAGAGAGAGCAGGAGAGAGAGAGACAGAAAAGAACAGAGAGAGAGAGGTAGAGACAGAAATGATAGAGAGAGAGAGCAGGAGAGAGGTAGAGACAGAAAGGATAGAGAGAGAGAGCAGGAGAGAGAGAGACAGAAAAGAACACAGAGAGAGAGGTAGAGACAGAAATTATAGAGAGAGAGCAGGAGAGAGGTAGAGACAGAAAGGATAGAGAGAGAGAGCAGGAGAGAGAGACAGAATGGATGGAGAGAGACCAGGAGAGAGGTAGAGACAGAAAGAACAGAGAGAGAGAGAGGTAGAGACAGAAAGGATAGAGATAGCAGGAGAGAGGTAGAGACAGAAAGGATAGAGAGAGAGAGAGAGAGAGTTAATCTGCCATGTCTGTTTCTCCTGTATCTCTTTAGGTGGGAAGCTGAAATGACATTAAATGTAATGCGCCTTTTATTGCGCGGCCAATTAAAAATAATGATGACAGGATTACTGAGCGCTGGCACCCTGGCACCAGCTCTACTGCCGTCCCAGCAGAAATGCCTTAGGACCGCCAGTCTCTCCCCCGTTACCGACTGAGCCCGGTCTCCACGGAAACACAACGCCCCGTCTCCACGGAAACACAACGCCCCGTCTCCACGGAAACACAACACCCCATCTCCACGGAAACACAACACCCCGTCTCCACGGAAACACAACACCCCGTCTCCACGGAAACACAACACCCCGTCTCCACGGAAACACAACACCCCATCTCCACGGAAACACAACGCCCCGTCTCCACGGAAACACAACACCCCGTCTCCACGGAAACACAACACCCCGTCTCCACGGAAACACAACACCCCGTCTCCATGGAAACACAACACCCCATCTCCACGGAAACACAACACCCCGTCTCCATGGAAACACAACACCCCGTCTCCACGGAAACACAACACCCCGTCTCCATGGAAACACAACACCCCGTCTCCACGGAAACACAACACCCCATCTTCATGGAAACACAACACCCCATCTCCATGGAAACACAACACCCCGTCTCCATAGAAACACAACACCGTGTCTTCACAGAAACACAACACCCCACCCACCTTGTCCGAGCTAAAGCTAATTTTCAGGACTGGCGAAGATACTATGCAGTGGATTTAAATTACTGAGCTAGCATGTGATCTGCTGCTATGGAATGTGATATCATCCCTGGAGAAGCAGTAGGAGTGTGATTACTTTCCATTGGCTGGGGAACGTTAGTCTTTAGTAGCCAATCATAGCGCAGGGTCTCTGACCTGGGTCAAACATGGAATTGTTTTGGATTCAGATACGTTTCTACACCTTACTGAGCTCGTCTGGTCTATTGGAACCTCTGGAACAAAGTACAAACCTCACCTTCTGGTCTTTTCAGATGGTTCAACTGCACCAGGCATGAGTGTACAGAAAAGTATTTGAATCCAAAACAATTAGATATTTGAGCCAACTTTATTCACTATATAGTTATGTTATGTACATTCCATAACTGGGAATAATAGGAAAAGATGGACAAAATGACAATAAGTTAAAAAAAATAAAAGAATTATTTAGGATATTAAATAATCTGAGGATAAGCAAGGCGATAATGAGAACTTTGTGAAGGGAAGTCTCTCTCTGTCTCTCTCTCTCGCTTCTGTCTCTGTCTCTCTCTCTCCATCTCTCTCTGTCGCTCTCTTTCTCTCTTTCTCTCTATATCTCTATTTCTCTCTCTCTGTCTCTCTCTGTCTCTCTCCCTCTCTATCTCTCTATTTCTCTCTATCTGTCTCTCTCTCTCTCTATCTCTCTATTTCTCCCTCTCTGTCTCTCTCTCTCTCTCTGTCTCTCTCCCTCTCTATTTCTCCCTCTCTGTCTCTCTCTGTCTCTCTCTCTCGCTTCTGTCTCTGTCTCTCTCTCTCCGTCTCTCTCTGTCGCTCTCTTTCTCTCTTTCTCTCTATATCTCTATTTCTCTCTCTCTGTCTCTCTCTGTCTCTCTATCTCTCTATTTCTCCCTCTCTCTCTCTCTCTCTCTGTCTCTCTCCCTCTCTATTTCTCCCTCTCTGTCTCTCTCCCTCTCTGTCTCTCTCTCTCTCTCTCTCTCTCTCTCTCTCCCCCTCTCTATTTCTCTCTCTCTGTCTCTCTCTCTGTCTCTCTCCCTCTCTCTCTGTCTCTCTCTCTGTCTCTCTCCCTCTCTCTCTGTCTCTCTCTCCCTCTCTCCGTCTCTCTCTCTCGCACGCGTTATGGCCGAGGGCAGTAAATATGCAGATTCCGCTTGACCATGGGGACCTTCATCTGACAAACGAGGGTGAGGGAGTGTTGAAACCCTCCCATTTATCATCACTAAAATACGCTCTCCGCCTGCCTGAGGTACAGATGGCTCCCGGCTGCCTGAAATCGTTCATTTCCTGCGCTAAGTGAAAGTAGAATACCCGCCACCCTGTCCCCCTGGGGGGTCCACTACTACTGCGTGGTACAGAGCTACAGCTACTGATCCTGGATCAGCTTCCCCATTCTGCATCCTAACCGCAACCGTTCTCAGATTAAAGGCTAAACTGATCCTAGATCAGTGCTAAAAATGAGGACTGCTGATGGCGAATCAGTTTCCGTAGTCAGCATCCTAACCTATATGCCTTTTTCCTGTAGTTGCCCTTTTAAGAAAATAAACATTTTAATAATAATAATGCATTTTATTTTTGAAGTGCTTTTCCCAAGCAACAGGCGCTGTACAGTACAAAAATAAAATAAAATACAAAACACAACAGAAATAGCCAGAGGGATTTAACCCCATCCACTCTGCCCCCTTGTGGTTGAGTCCTCGACAACAAATTATTTTTGCATAAAACAATAAAACTGCAAAACAACAATGCCAGATTTTCGGTAGCAAAAACAGCAGTTTAGATGCTTATCAGCCTCTTATTTGTATTGCAAGGCAATAAAACAGCAGGCTCCCCCATGCCACGCTAACAACCCTCACCTCACCACAGACTCAGACAATAGAAAACATATTAAAAGACATATACATACATACATAATCTTTTTGTTCTTATATTCAAACATGATTTTTTGATGTAAATAATATTTTTTCTATTTAGTTTTTTCTAATCTATGTATAGGCAGTTTTCCAAAAAGGATATTTGGATGATCCAAAAGATGATGTCTATTGCCTTTGGAGTCTTTTGGGGACCAGAGTTGGGCCAATGACAGTCTAGAGACATGTGTGTGTGTGTGTGTGTGTGTGTGAGAGAGAATGTGTGTGTGTGTGTGTGTGTGTGTGTGAGAGAGAGTATGTGTGTGTGTGTGTGTGTGTGTGTGAGTTTGTGTGTCGCTGTAAGACTGTATTAACACGGGATCCACCTTTCCAACCAGCAGGCTACTCCAGAAGCCAGATGGTTATTGTTTTGTTTCAGTTTTGACGGGTTGTGAAAGCGCTCCGTTGAAACACCGGATCAAGCTGCGCTGCGTCCGCGGGACGTTTTAAACACAGCTTGGCGCGCTCAGTCCTTAAAACCAGATGCTATTTCATTTTCCGCCATTTCAAGCATTGTTTTTATTGTTACCGCCGTCCCCAGCAGGCCCTGGCCAATCAGCAGCCTGCAGGGCGGAGGAATGTTCCGGAATGCTCTGCCACCGGCGGAACATCTGCCGGCGAGGTCTGGAGGTCTGGGGGTCTGGGGGTCTGGAGGTCTGGAGGTCTGGAGGTCTGGGGGTCTGGGGGTCTGGAGGTCTGGGGGTCTGGGGGTCTGGGGGTCTGGGGGTCTGGGGGTCTGGAGGTCTGGGGGTCTGGGGGTCTGGGGGTCTGGGGGTCTGGGGGTCTGGAGGTCTGGAGGTCTGGAGGTCTGGGGGTCTGGGGGTCTGGGGGTCTGGGGGTCTGGTGGTCTGGGGGTCTGGAGGTCTGGGGGTCTGGAGGTCTGGAGGTCTGGAGGTCTGGAGGTCTGAGGTCTGGGGGTCTGGGGGTCTGGGGGTCTGGGGGTCTGGAGGTCTGGGGGTCTGGAGGTCTGGGGGTCTGGGGGTCTGGAGGTCTGGGGGTCTGGGGGTCGGCGTTCGCTCTGCTCTGGACTCATGCAGCTCTGGACTCTTTGATCCTCAAGATTTTAATGTGTGCGGGAAAATAAGGCGGGAGGACATGTGAATAATAATAATATATAATAATATATAATATATATAATATATAATAATAAGTCATTTTCTTACTTCGCTAAAGCTGATAGCTTTTATGCAAAGCGACATACAGTTGATTAGACTGAATGGGGGACAATCCCCCCGGAGCAATGCAGGGTTACGGGCCTTGCTCAAGGGCCCAACAGCTGTGCGGATCTTATCGTGGCTACACTGGGGCTTGAACCACCAACCTTCCTGGTCCCAGTCATGTACCTAAGCCACTAGGCTACAATTTGCTCCCAAATATTTTCGACTTACAGAAAAAAATGCTAATATTATGGCCATTGCTTGCACACAGTATTATTAAATGATCCCATGCCATTACAAATGTTTTCCAGGCTGTCTGAAGCTTAGAGTGTGTGTTTCGCAGGTCATCATTTAGAAACCGTGTTGCGTACGCCAAGGCCCACAGCCTGACGGAAGGTCGGACAGCAGAATCGTCAGTTGAGCTCCATCCCAAGCGCCGCCAATGTTGTCCACGACCCACTGGGGCCCGTCTGGACCCTCTGGGGCCCGTC
>NC_083768.1:59565887-59568387 GCF_963514075.1 Conger conger | reverse complement strand
GCCACTAGGCTACAGGCTGCTCCAGTCATGTACCTTAGCCACTAGACTACAGGCTGCCAGTCATGTACCTTAGCCACTAGGCTACAGGCTGCCCCAGTCATGTACATTAGCCACGAGGCTACAGGCTGCTCCAGCCATGTACCTTAGCCACGAGGCTACAGGCTGCCCTAGCCATGTACCTTAGCCATTAGACTACAGGCTGGCCCAGTCATGCACCTTAGCCACTAGGCTACAGGCTGCCCCAGCCATGTACCTTAGCCACGAGGCTACAGGCTGCCCTAGCCATGTACCTTAGCCATTAGACTACAGGCTGCCCTAGCCATGTACCTTAGCCATTAGTCTACAGGCTGCTCCAGTCATGTACCTTAGCCACTAGTCTACAGGCTGCCCCAGTCATGTACCTTAGCCACTAGGCTACAGGCTGCCCCAGTCATGTACCTCAGCCACTAGGCTACAGGCTGCCCCAGTCATGTGCCTTAGCCACTAGGCTACAGGCTGCCCCAGTCATGTACCTTAGCCACTAGGCTACAGGCTGCCCCAGTCATGTACCTTAGCCACTAGACTACAGGCTGTCCCAGTCATGTACCTTAGCCACTAGGCTACAGGCTGCCCCAGTCATGTACTTTAGCCACTAGGCTACAGGCTGCCCCAGTCATGTGCCTTAGCCACTAGACTACAGGCTGTCCCAGTCATGTACCTTAGCCACTAGGCTACAGGCTGTCCCAGTCATGTACCTTAGCCACTAGGCTACAGGCTGCCCCAGTCATGTACCTTAGCCACTAGGCTACAGGCTGCCCCAGTCATGTACCTTAGACACTAGTCCACAGGCTGCCCCAGTCATGTACCTTAGCCATTAGACTACAGGCTGCCCTAGCCATGTACCTTAGCCATTAGACTACAGGCTGCCCCAGTCATGAGCCTTAGCCACTAGACTACAGGCTGCCCCAGTCATGTACCTTAGCCACTAGTCCACAGGCTGCCCCAGTCATGTACCTTAGCCATTAGACTACAGGCTGCCCCAGTCATGTACCTTAGCCACTAGGCTACAGGCTGCCCCAGTCATGTACCTTAGCCACTAGTCCACAGGCTGCCCCAGTCATGTGCCTTAGCCACTAGGCTACAGGCTGCCCCAGTCATGTACCTTAGCCACTAGGCTACAGGCTGTCCCAATCATGTACCTTAGCCACTAGGCTACAGGCTGCCCCAGTCATGTACCTTAGCCATTAGACTACAGGCTGCCCTAGCCATGTACCTTAGCCATTAGTCTACAGGCTGCTCCAGTCATGTACCTTAGCCACTAGTCTACAGGCTGCCCCAGTCATGTACCTTAGCCACTAGGCTACAGGCTGCCCCAGTCATGTACCTCAGCCACTAGGCTACAGGCTGCCCCAGTCATGTGCCTTAGCCACTAGGCTACAGGCTGCCCCAGTCATGTACCTTAGCCACTAGGCTACAGGCTGCCCCAGTCATGTGCCTTAGCCACTAGACTACAGGCTGTCCCAGTCATGTACCTTAGCCACTAGGCTACAGGCTGCCCCAGTCATGTACCTTAGCCACTAGGCTACAGGCTGCCCCAGTCATGTGCCTTAGCCACTAAACTACAGGCTGTCCCAGTCATGTACCTTAGCCACTAGGCTACAGGCTGCCAGTCATGTACCTTAGCCACTACACTACAGGCTGTCCCAGTCATGTACCTTAGCCACAAGGCTACAGGCTGTCCCAGTCATGTACCTTAGCCACTAGGCTACAGGCTGCCCCAGTCATGTACCTTAGCCACTAGGCTACAGGCTGCCCCAGTCATGTACCTTAGCCACTAGTCCACAGGCTGCCCCAGTCATGTACCTTAGCCATTAGACTACAGGCTGCCCTAGCCATGTACCTTAGCCACTAGGCTACAGGCTGCCCCAGTCATGAGCCTTAGCCACTAGACTACAGGCTTCCCCAGTCATGTACCTTAGCCACTAGTCCACAGGCTGCCCCAGTCATGTGCCTTAGCCACTAGACTACAGGCTGCCCCAGTCATGTACCTTAGCCACTAGACTACAGGCTGCCCCAGTCATGAGCCTTAGCCACAAGGCTACAGGCTGCCCCAATCATGAGCCTTAGCCACAAGGCTACAGGCTGTCCCAGTCATGTACCTTAGCCACTAGTCTACAGGCTGCCCCAGTCATGTACCTTAGCCACTAGTCTACAGGCTGCCCCAGTCATGTACCTTAGCCACTAGGCTACAGGCTGCTCTCCAAAAAAGGCTGAAAGAAGCCACCTCTCCTCCTGTGACCCTCTGCATTGAAACGGGCCGGTCTCTGAGCGGAGGTGTCTTTGTTCAGGCTAACGTTGGTTTCCTGGCCGCAGCAGATTGTCCAAACCCCGTATCTTTTCCCCGAATGCTGAACCCATTTTAAAGCAGCGCAGCCTGCGTGTCAGCTGTTGAACACACACACACACACACACACACTCACACACACACTCACACACACAGACCGCAGCAATAACAGTCTGC
>NC_083768.1:59558387-59560887 GCF_963514075.1 Conger conger | reverse complement strand
GCATTGCTAAATACATATATTATGTGTTTCCCTTTCCTCAGTTTTTGCATCCACAAATATTTCAAGCCAAGCAGCTAAAGAAAATTTTGATCTGTTGGTTTTACAATAGATCTTATGACTGAGTGTGGTAAATTTACAGTAAACTGTAAATTAATGAATGTTTTACTATATTGGAAACCCAGAATAACAATTTTTACTGTGTAAAGTAAAACAATATATGATAAAGAAACAAATCACAAAAGCAACAGTATTCTTCAGAGGGTTTACAGTATTTTGACGTTTGTTCTCACAGTGCAATATACTGTAATTCAGAAAAGAAAAATACAATACAATCAATTACTCAAAATACATTACAATCAATACAGTTTTTTACAATCGTTTTCACACTTGTCTCAATACCATGTCCTCTTTTTCAAAACTCTTCACACAGTGTGCTTTTGAAACACACACCTGAGCAGATCAGTTAACCTTTGGTGCAAAATGCACTTCAACCACCAAAACACTTAATATTTCACCCAAAAGTGACTCATGCTGCCATAACTATAGCACATGCTTTCTCCCATAAGACTACTTTGTCACTCCATGTTCAATGAATTACAAAACACAAACAACTTGGAGCATTGCTAAATACATATATTATGTGTTTCCCTTTCCTCTATTTTTGCATCCACAAATATTTCAAGCCAAGCAGCTAAAGAAACTTTTGATCTGTTGGTTTGACTCTCACAATAGATGTCATGACTGAGTGTGGTGAATTTACAGTAAACTGTAAATGAATGAATGTTTTACTATATTGGAAACCCAGAATAACAATTCATTTTTACTGTGTAATGTAAAACAATATATGATAAAGAAACAAATCACAAAAGCAACAGTATTCTTCAGAGGGTTTAAAGTATTTTGACGTTTGTTCTCACAGTACAATATACTGTAATTCAGAAAAGAAAAATACAATACAATCAATTATTCAAAATACATTGCAATCAATAACAAATACAAAAAGCAATATTTTCACTATATACAGTAATTCGCACATATACTGTCTGCCTATCAGTATCAGAAGTCTACTGTTGGCCTGGCCCATCCATCCTGTCCTCTGCATTTGGCTATAGATTTTCATCAACATCACTCCGAATGTTATCTCTTGCTATACACTGTGGAAAACATCTTTTTGCGTGCCTTATCCAGCCCTGGATGTGTTCCACTGTTATGTCCACACACCCAGCAGCCAATGCATCTAGAAGTGACATCTGTTCATGTGGGTGGTGGTCCTAAACCTTCACATATACCTTCATAAACTTCATATTGGTACCTGAGTTCCTTGACACCCTCAAAGTTCCTGTCAAAGGGGACAGTGTACAACTGTTTCATCCTGATCTGATGTTTCTGTAGCACTCTTGAAATGGTTGTAGTGCTTACACTGTCAATGTTTGGAAATATGTTGTTGTCTGCGATTATGTTGTTGCATATTTCTCTTAGCCTGATGCTGTTGTTGACTATGACCATCCCAACAATTGTATCCTCCTGTTGAGGCGTAAACATTCTTCCCCTTCCCCCTGTGTGACTGTGTGAGGTAACCACTGGGTCCTGTAGTGAGTAAAAGACAAATGTGCACTGATACATCTGTTTTTCTGGAGACTTTTCAAATCACAGTACTGCTGTAATATACACATCAATTGAACTCCTTCAGTCAGAATACTGTGAATACTGTATAGTACCTGTTGGTTTGCCTGAAAATCCTCACTATTGAAGAGACTGTGGATCTAGGCAAGTTTGGTTGAACCCTCAACCTGATTCCCTCAGGGACAGACCATGATTTACCACATGATCAATGACTGTGGCTCTGATTTCATCAGACACAACTGCTCTTCCACGATGTCTTCTTCCTCTACCTCTGGCTGCATCCATTGTCCCCACCAAGGCTAAAGAATGCAAATGCCAATCCAAAGGTGGCCCTTTTTTGTATATGTGGTAACGGGGAAAAAACAACAAACACCTGGGTAGGTTGTTCACTGAAATGACAGCCAGGTGTTTCAACAGTTCATATACAGCAGTAATAGTGGAATCTCTTCAGTGACAACTACAGCTATATTTACCCTATATACATGCACATTTCAATGCAAGTATGATCACTTTTGTATAGATGACAACAAGGCTGCAAACAAAAAAATTGAGTAAACTGAATAAACTTTCTGCTCAAATCAGAATGATCTGTCTTATGTATTTCAAGCATATAGTTTCATTTTTCAGCCAAAATGCAGGATATTTCCTTTCACAATGATCAGAATTTTATTGGGTTTTGAACTGAAAGTTAACTGTTTTGAACAGAGTATCTAAATGTCTGCAAAATTTGCTGTATTTGTACAAACTTTTGCTGGTAGTGAACACTGACTGAGAGAGGTATTCATGAATTTTGGAAGAAGTGGTGATTGAATGCCTTTAGTATGAAAGCAATGCAAAAATATCCACAGTTTAGTTCACATAGTCTAATGATATGGTG
>NC_083768.1:59543387-59548387 GCF_963514075.1 Conger conger | reverse complement strand
AGAGTTTGATTTAGATTTTTATGAAGCTGGACTGTGAACAGTCCTCCAACAATCCTCCATCAAGCCCAACAATCCTCCATCAAGCCCAACAATCCTCCATCAGGCCCAACAGTCCTCCATCAAGCCCAACAGTCCTCCATCAGGCCCAACAGTCCTCCATCAGGCCCAACAGTCCTCCATCAAGCCCAACAGTCCTCCATCAGGCCCAACAGTCCTCCAACAAGCCCAACAGTCCTCCATCAAGCCAAACAATCCTCCAACAAGCCCACCAATCCTCCATCAAGCCCAACAGTCCTCCATCAAGCCCAACAGTCCTCCATCAGGCCCAACAGTCCTCCATCAAGCCCAACAGTCCTCCATCAGGCCCAACAGTCCTCCATCAAGCCCAACAGTCCTCCATCAGGCCCAACAGTCCTCCATCAGGCCCAACAGTCCTCGTCCTGATTGTTCAGCTCATGTGCGGGGTCCCCTCGTCTCAGCGTGCTACACGCGTGTGGGTCGAGCGCAGTCTGCCAGAGACTCGCTCTGGAGGGCAGAGGTCAGAGGTCAGAGGTCCCAGCGGGGGGAGAAAGAGCCGCATTCGCTCAGCACAGGCCCTGGGCCCGGGGGAAGAGGGGCTGAGGAGCTCTCTAGCCTGTCCCTGATCAGTGTTCTCCCTTACTCCCTCTCTCCCTGTGCCCCCACTCCCTCTCTCCCTGTGCCCCCACTCCCTCTCTCCCTGTGCCCCCACTCCCTCTCTCTTTCTCTCTTTATCCCTCTCTCTCCCTCTTCCCCTCTTTTTTCTCTATCTCTCCTCTCTCCCTCTCTCTCTCTCTATCCCTCTCTGTCTCTCTCCCTCTCTCTCTCTTTCTCTATCTCTCTCCTCTCTCCCTCTCTCTCTCCCCTCTCTCTCTCTCTCTCTCTCTCTCTCTCTCTGGGAAGAGACTAGCCAGCCTGTCAGCTTCTGCTAAAACTGGTTAGTTTTTTTGCAACAATAATACGAGCTGAGCTTATTGTATCACAGATCCAGCCAGTTCATTTCATCTCAAACACACACATTTGTTGGTGTCTTCACTCGTTTGCTTGACTGACCTCTCTCCACAGGCTGCCTCGGCTGAGCCTCTGCTTCAGGACCACGGACAGTATTCAGCACAACAGACGCTATGCTAATGCCGTAGACCAGGGCTCAGCCAATCACGGCGCTCCAGGGCCGAGACATGCAGGTTTTCCACCCTTCTTTTACCTGGGAGGCAGGTGTGAATGCAGTCTGGCCAATCAGTAGCGCTAATTCCCCGGGAGAAAAGGATTTGAGGCCGAAGAGTTGACGAGGCCTGCCGTTGACAGCATTTCAGCACCCTGGACAGCGTCTACAGCGGCCGAGCTGCAGCGCGCGCGCTGGTGAAGCCGTCGCGCTGTTACGTCAACAGAACTGAGCTTCTACCGCCTCTCCTCGTGCTGCGTAGATTACAGAATCCGCCCCGTGTGTCCGCTCGCTCCTGTGCGAGAGTAGATGTCTTTTTAATTGTAACTTTTATCGAAACGGGTCCTTCTGTTGTCCGTCGCGGTATTGCAGTGTTCGTGTGGCACGCGGCAGGCTGTTGGCAGCCGATACGGCGCGCGGTAATCCCGCTGTCCAATCGTCCGTGGGCAAGCCCAGTCTTCCCAGCATGCCCTGCGTGGTTCCAGAGAGAACGTCGCTTTCCGAAGCGGGTCGTTTCTCTGAGCAGATTGGTCTGTATTGCGCTAAATTAAAACCGTATTATTGTTGGATGGTGTTTATGGGCGGATGCCAGTCAGATATGTTGAGCAGTTTAGGATGTTTTTTATGGGATGTTTCTGCCTGTAAGGTGTGAGGTCACAAATGTGTGATTGGAATTTACTAAACTGAACACTCGAATGTTGATGTAATAATCACTTCAATGGAGTCCCCTGGTCTAAAATCCAGCAATGACCAGCTTGAAATACCAGCTCTACCAGCTGTTTCAAAACGTCTGGAGTTGGTCAAACCATGTTGAGTATAGAGCTGGTGTAACTGGTCATCCTGCTACCAGCTGTTTCAAAACCTAGCTTCAGCCGTTTCTCTCAGCAGGGTTTTGAAGGAAAAGAAACATTCCCAAAAACCTACTCTTGGAAGGGCTAAATGGCATCTAAGCTGGTGAACCGGTCACCCCCGGCTTCTGTTCGAACCTCAGGTAGGGCTATGACTGGAGATTAT
The DNA here is from genome assembly GCF_963514075.1 of Conger conger. Taxonomy (NCBI): domain Eukaryota; kingdom Metazoa; phylum Chordata; class Actinopteri; order Anguilliformes; family Congridae; genus Conger; species Conger conger. Next base: position 59,546,193 of record NC_083768.1, on the reverse strand, counting down.
ACCTGTCTAGACAGGGTATGGGACTCAGCTAATGCAATTTAGCAATTCCAAACCCCATCTCTTTGAGCAAAACGCAGTCACATATTGCATTATCTCCCCAGTGCCCACAAACATCTCCCTCTACCTGCGGCTGCAAAACAGAATGTGCTGTTTGACTCCAAATTAATTTTTTTTTATAATAAGCTCGCAAAGACAATAGTGCGATATGTTAGTGCAATTATCCCGTTCCGCAGGCGGCGCTGCCGCACCCCCACAGGCAGAGACTCAGCCGGGGAACGGTCGGAATTTCAACACCTGCCCACAGCCGCGAACGTCTCGCAAATGGCAGGGAAAGAAAAAACATTAATTGTGTGACCAGCATAGAGAAAAAAAGTCCTCTGTAATCTACCGAAGAGCATGCTGGGTAATATTCTATTCTCGGAACTCGGCGCTGTTCGTCTCGTCTTCTGGAACTCAGGGACCGGTTCTGTTGCGCTCGCCTTGCCGCAGATCGCGAGCCCAACCGCCGCGGAGCGCCGTTTCAAACGCGCTTTTAACTGGATGACACACTTAAACTGTTTAAATAAATTGCGACGTGGGCGTGCGGTTCACTTTTTATAAACGAGCCGTGGCAGATGAAAGTGTCACTCTTCCGCTCATTAGAACAGGAAGTCTAAATGTCAGACGATCGTAAAGTACCCTCCTGCCGGATCCAGCGTGTGATGTTTAAAATTTGCGCGCAGATTACGGTTCTGAAGGCGAACTGGATGAAGCGTTTTGCGGCGCGGTGGGAGGAGGACGTTGTTTTATGATGATGTGTCCCATAATTCAGTGCTGCGCGGTGCCTCTGGGTAGCGTAATGAGCTCTTTCTGGAACCTTCCTAATACAATAAACTTTTTAATTTAAAAACCTATGAGGTGAAGTCAATGGAGTGTGTTTATCTCTGCCTAACACGCAGGGGTTTGTGGGAAATTTCACCCCGCGCTTAATCCCGCGTTCACTGGTGCGTTGAAGAAGTAAAAACATATTAAAGCGGAAATATTTAAATACCGTTATTATCAAAAGTGGACAGGTATGGATGCCGTTCACACACAGTCCTGGAGTGTAACCTTTTCTTCTCACCACCTATAAGAGTCTCTACCTGTAAACATGTAGAGCCTATATATAAAGCTCTCCCCATGTAGGCCGAAATATCTACATGTATAGCCCTTTAAACTCCCTGACTGGGGAAATTGGTCAACTGTAAATATGCACTCAGTGACACTTTATTATGTCTGTTTTAGACTTTTTGGTCTTCTGCTGCTGGAGCCCATTCACTTAGAGTTATGATGTCTTGTGTGTTCAGAGATGCTCTTCTGCATACCGCTGTTGTAATGTGTGGTTATTTGCGGTATGGTCACCTTCCTGTCAGCTTTGACCAGTCTGGCCCTTCTGGTTGGCATTTATATAGCGCCTTTATCCAAAGCGCTGTACAATTGATGCTTCTCATTCACCCATTCATACACACACTCACACACCAACGGTGATTGGCTGCCATGCAAGGCACCGACCAGCTCATCAGGAGCATTTGGGGGTTAGGTGTCTTGCTCAGGGACACTTCGACACAGCCCGGGCGGGGGATCGAACCGGCAACCCCGACGACTGCTCTTACTGCCTGAGCCAATGAGACGACTGCTCTTACTGCCTGAGCCAATGAGACGACTGCTCTTACTGCCTGAGCCAATGAGACGACTGCTCTTACTGCCTGAGCCAATGAGACGACTGCTCTTACTGCCTGAGCCAATGAGACGACTGCTCTTACTGCTTGAGCCAATAAGACGACTGCTCTTACTGCCTGAGCCAATGAGACATTCTCCTCTGACGTCTCTCATTAACAAGGCGTTTCTGTCTGCAGAACTGCTGCTCACTGGATTTTTTTCATTCTCTGTAAATGAAAAATCTCAGGTGATCAGCAGTGTCTGAGATACTCAAAACACCCTGTCTGGCACCAACAATCATTCCACGGTCAAATGTCTTTCCCATTCTGATGTTTGGTCTGAACAAAAGCTGAATCTCTTGACCATGCCTGCGTGCTTTTATGCATCTAGTTGCTGCCATAGGATTGACTGGATATATGAATTCACAAACTGATGTACTGAATAAAGTGTCACTTAGTGTATATACCTGCAGAATTCTCCCCATGTAAATGGAGAGAGATTAGATCTCAATATTAAATGCAACATCGCATCACAAATATGTTTTACTGTCCACAAACAAATATCTTGTGTCTGGTGAATTGGCATTTAAATCAACATGCACTGATTTGTACCAGAAAAAATCTCCACCCAGGCCAGTGTGACCCTGCATTGTTATTGGACACTAATTACCCAATTATGACATCACAGGAAATGGAAGCATGGAGCAGCATCAGGGATTAGAAGCAAGCGGCCGAACTAGGCTTCATTTCCTGGTCGTGTTGAGAGACTGCACTCACTCACACCACTGCAGCTGGCTCCAGTGTGGGTCATCGGGCCCCTTTTCAACGTCAAGTCAATCGCACAATTAGTCAATGAAGTCAATGATTCCCACAAGAAAATGTCATCACATTACAAATTGCCTATTTACTCTAAGTTATTGTGTTATTAGAACAAAGCAGTCGTATTTTGTGGACGAATCAGGGCCAGTTTGCTTCACTCTCACACACTTAGTGGAGGAGGCAAATTGCACAACACGGCAGTTTCAAAACTATTTTCCCAAGCCCACGGTGGGTGACGTAACAGGCACTTGGTCCATACTCTTCCTACAGTCTATGGGTAGGACATTCAGCATCTTTTTAATCAAATTGTG
>NC_083768.1:59533430-59535687 GCF_963514075.1 Conger conger | reverse complement strand
CTCTCACACACACACACTCACACTCTCACACACACACACTCAGACACGCACACACTCACACACACTCTCTCACACACACACACACACACACACACACTCACACACACGCACACTCACTCTCTCACACTCACTCTCTCACACACACACTCACACTCTCACACACACACACTCAGACACGCACACACTCACATTCACACACACACACACACACACACACACTCACTCACTCACTCACACACACACTCTGTTGCCAGTTTGTAGTGTAATGCATTGTGCTGGTCAGTGCAGGAAGAGTTCACTTGTAACTTGTTTCCTGTGTTTGTGCAGATTCACCTTTAGTTTGGAGGTGCGGAATAAAGTGGGCGGGGCCTGCAGGTTGTGTAGGCAATCAGATGCAGCGGGGGTGATGATGTGGCCAATCAGAGTGATTATAGATTATATGGCGAAATGTAGAAAGACTTTTGTGGGAATTTGATCAGGACATCCGAGATAAAGGATGCTGAGCATTGATTTATTTGTTTATTTATTTTTGAATTGTAATTGTTATCTTTATGAATGCCATTTAAATGTAAGTGTTTGGAGTGCCTGGTGGGGGGGGGGGGGCTGTCTGGGTGTAACTCACGGGTAGCTCTGGGCTGTCAGTGTCATCCTGAACTGCACTGTGGTCCTCTGTTGCCACCTGCAGGCATATCCAGGTACTGCGGCCAGACGACATATTCACCGTACATACACACACTGACACACACGCACTGACACACACTACACACACTCACATACACACTACACACACACACGCACACTCACACACACACACACTCACACACTCACACACACGCACACTCACACACACACACACACGCACACTCACACTCTCACACACTCACACACACACACACACTCACGCACACTCACTCTCACACACACACACTCAAACTCACACTCTCACACACACACACACACTCAGACACGTACACACTCACACACACACTCACACTCACACACTTACACACACAACACACACACACGCACATACACACACACACACACTACACACACTCACACACACACACACACACACACACGCACACACACACGCACATACACACACACATACGCACGCTCGCTCTCACTCCCTCTGTCCTAACTCTCTAAGTATGACCTTTGACCTTTGTTTCTTGCAGGAGGGTGAGGAAGAACATGAGGAAGAGGAGGAATCTGTGAAAGAGGAGGTGGTGGAGGAGGAGATCCCCAACTGAGCCCCCCCTCCCAAAAAAAGAGGGTTTATCAATTATATTTCTACTATCACTATTATTTTTTGTAATTCATAACAAATTCCAGGTGATGTCACCTCCGTTTCCCTGGCGATAGCTTAGTTTGGGGAGCTAATGCAGGTTGATGGAGAGATCTGGACAGATAAGAAAACTCCCAAAAGCTTCTGTGGAAGGAACTGCCGATTACCTCACAGGAAGTGGGGGGTGGCGGTGAACACTAACATCTTGCTTTGTTTGTAACATCTTTTTTTTTTTAAAGAGCTGTCAGTGAGGAGACTGAACAGAAGCGTATTTTAAGGACACTATGGTTAAACTGTCACAGGTAGACGCATTTGTAGTGTTTGTTTTACTTAAACCAAGTAAAATGTTTTCCACACAGGAAGTGTGGATCTACAGCAGGTGAATCCAGCGTTTGGTCAGTATTGACCTCTGATGCGTTACAGTTACACAAAAACACAGTGCTTCTTCTCCTCTGTGAATTATATTGTTTTATTGTTTCTTTTAAATTTTTACTTTCTATGCGCACACGGTGGAGACCGAGTCAGCGGCCATTTTGTTTGCGATGAGGATGACACTACGCCTGCTCCATTCCCCCAGAATGCTGTGCGGCACACAAATCCATATTTAGGTATTTTGTAAAAGGTATATTGCTAAATAAAACTCTTTAGTTGTGAAAGTGTTTCTGCTTTGCCTCATTTATCATTAAATTGTTATCAGTCTGAAATTCTAACTTTGCTTTTGCACACGTCGACACATTTTGCAACTGAATTGAACATTTCCTTTTTTTTCCTTTTTTTTTTAGAACATAAGAACAATTATCGTGGCACACTCACACTCACGCACACTCACTCACATTACATTACATTATTGGCATTTGGCAGACGCTCTTATCCAGAGCAACGTACAGTTGATTAGACTAAGCAGGAGACAATCCTCCCCTGGAGCATTTCTCTCTACACTCGCTCCCTTGGCCCTGTGATCACTGC
>NC_083768.1:59523430-59528430 GCF_963514075.1 Conger conger | reverse complement strand
CCAGGCACCCCCTCCACGTCCCAGGCACCCCCTCCACGTCCCAGGCACCCCCTCCACGTCCCAGGCACCCCCTCCACGTCCCAGGCACCCCCCCCCCACGTCCCAGGCACCCCCCCCCACGTCCCAGGCACCCCCTCCACGTCCCAGGCACCCCCTCCACGTCCCAGGCACCCCCTCCACGTCCCAGGCACCCCCTCCACGTCCCAGGCACCCCCTCCACGTCCCAGGCACCCCCTCCACGTCACAGGCACCCCCTCCACGTCCCAGGCACCCCCTCCACGTCCCAGGCACCCCCTCCACGTCCCAGGCACCCCCTCCACGTCCCAGGCACCCCCTCCACGTCCCAGGCACCCCCTCCACGTCCCAGGCACCCCCTCCACGTCCCAGGCACCCCCTCCACGTCCCAGGCACCCCCTCCACGTCCCAGGCACCCCCTCCACGTCCCAGGCACCCCCTCCACGTCCCAGGCACCCCCTCCACGTCCCAGGCATCCCCTCCACGTCCCAGGCACCCCCTCCACGTCCCAGGCACCCCCTCCACGTCCCAGGCACCCCCTCCACGTCCCAGGCACCCCCTCCACGTCCCAGGCACCCCCTCCACGTCCCAGGCACCCTCTCCACGTCCCAGGCACCCCCTCCACGTCCCAGGCATCAGCTCACAGAGGCAGGGGCCCTGGAGCCCCTCAGTGCTCTCTGTGAGGAGATCTCCATCTGAGCCAGGACACGCCCAGGTGTGTATGCTGCACACACACACACACACACACACACACCCTGCACACACACACACACTCACACACTCACCCTGAACACACACACACACACACACCCTGCACACACACACACACTCACACACTCACCCTGAACACACACACACACACACATACTCACCCTGCACACACTCACACACACACACACCCTGCACACACACACACACCCTGCACACACACACACACACACACACACTCACACACACACACACACACACCCTGCACACACACACACACACACACACTCACACACACACACACACACACCCTGCACACACACACACACACTCACCCTGCACACACACACACACATACTCACCCTGCACACACACACACACACACACTCACCCTGCACACACACACACACACACACACACACACACACACACACACCCTGCACACACACGCACACACACACACACTCACCCTGCACACACTCACACACACACACACCCTGCACACACACACACACACACACTCACCCTGCACACATACACACTCTGTTCAAGAACACGCGTATCACCTCTCCCTGAGTTTGTGTACCTGAGTGTGTATTTAAATGTGCATAGACTGGGCCTTTAATGTTTTCTCATATTTAAGCCTAACCTAGAGGCATTTTCACCTTAATTAGATTACACAATTAACGGGAAATGAAGACCATACCCTGACCTAACCCCCACCCCAGCCGAGCCTACTGACCTCAGGGTTTTTTAGGTCCCGTTTACACCCCTGTCCATAGATACATATACACGTGTATTTGTATGTGTTCTCATAACATCAGGATGATACTTCACCTTATAACAGTTTAACACCATCCCACTGGATAAAACCCCTTTAATCCAGTACTTTAAATAACAGTTTCAATAAACTTGAGTTAAACATACACATTGTTCATCTGTCTGCTCTACTTGTTATAGTAAGGCAACGTTAGGGTAACGTTGCAAGTTTGCCCGACAGGCATTAGCCTGAACACAAAAGGCAGAACTGACACGCCGTCATTTTAATAAGACTGGGGATTGTGTTGAACACGGCAAACAGGTTTGGCGGGAAAAGAATGTCACCGTCACATCTGAATTGTACACGATAAAAGCCTAATTAGCATAAATTAATTTTCCGGGGGAAAGGAAGAAAAAAAGGCCCTGTTAAAACAAAAGGGCACTTTATTATATTTTCTTCATCATTGTCTTCCTCCAGGCGTTTGGGGGAGGGGGGAGGGTAATTAATCACGGGAAATTAGACGGTGCCGCGCGGTTTGGGAGCGCGGGACACGCACCGCGACTGTCTGAGTGACGGCTCCAGACAAACGGCCCGGAAACGGAGCGCGCGCTTCCAAAGTGGGAAACACTGAGACCGGCGCCTCGGAAAACATTTTATGTATTTATTTTGCTTGTTTCTGTGTACATAAACTGAATTGATGATATACTTCACCTCAGTGGCGGCTGTAGAATTGTAAAAGCCCGCAGTAATTTCGGTTCTCCCCTAAACAGGTGTATCCGCCGATGTCATTTACACATTTATATCTCCGTCCATTTAAGAGCCGTTTGCGGAACGGCTCCCGAGAGACTGCCGTCGGAAACTGGAGTTTTAAAAGCGAACGGAACTAGAATGGGGTGCGTAAAATATGCATAAAAATGACATCTGAAATCTATTGCCCAGATAGGCTATTTTTCCTTGTTTCGTGTTCCAAAAAAAATAAAAATAATATAAAAAAACAGTAAACTGAGCAAAAATCCAGTGTGAACCTTAAAGTATTGAATAACTGTGGTGGTGACAACGAATCACGGATTACAAAAGGATTGTCACCAAATGGTGTGATTTTAGGACAATTAATCGTACTATTTAATGTTACATCCCTGTATTCAGGGCAGGAATGCCAGTCACTTCTAAAACACGACAGGCTTTTGTTAGGTTATACTGCCACCTGGTGGCCATGTTTATAGTGCAGCTCGGAGGACATTAGCTTGTGAGATGCAGTTAACTCACGTCGCCTGGTGTATTCCATCTGAAATGGCTGGAAGTATAAGAACAATGAATTATGCCATTAAAACAATAATTTAGGGACAGTTGATGCTGTCCAGTGTGCGATTGTACCACGGTACATGCGACGCACCAGATACAGTTTTGCTGTAAAACAATGAATAGCTTTCCAGGGCCCTCACCACTCCCCTGCCAGGGTCAGTCAAAAATGAATTTAACTGGGCGCCTAGCAACGAGCTCTCACTGACAGTCTTTAACTGGGCGCCTAGCAACAAGCTCTCACTGACAGTCTTTAACTGGGCACCTAGCAACGAGCTCTCACTGACAGTCTTTAACTGGGCGCCTAGCAACAAGCTCTCACTGACAGTCTTTAACTGGGTGCCTAGCAACGAGCTCTCACTGACAGTCTTTAACTGGGCGCCTAGCAACTAGCTCTCACTGACAGTCTTTAACTGGGCGCCTAGCAACGAGCTCTCACTGACAGTCTTTAACTGGGCGCCTAGCAACGAGCTCTCACTGACAGTCTTTAACTGGGCGCCTAGCAACGAGCTCTCACTAACAGTCTTTAACTGGGCGCCTAGCAACGAGCTCTCACTGACAGTCTTTAACTGGGCCCATAGCAACGAGCTCTCACTAACAGTCTTTAACTGGGCCCATAGCAACGAGCTCTCACTGACAGTCTTTAACTGGGCCCATAGCAACGAGCTCTCACTGACAGTCTTTAACTGGGCCCATAGCAACGAGCTCTCACTAACAGTCTTTAACTGGGCCCATAGCAACGAGCTCTCACTAACAGTCTTTAACTGGGCGCCTAGCAACGAGCTCTCACTAACAGTCTAACACGGAGCTCGGAAACACGGGGTAAAATGATGTCATTTGTATCTTACTGAAAGATAAATTATTATTGTTTTTGTTGTTATTATTATCACTAGTTCTATTTGAGAACTTAACATGGGTTACCCCGCAGCGGTAATATCACTCCACTGAGAACATCAGCGTGGAGAAGGCCAGGGAAAGGTCTTTCACACGTTCCCAAATTTAAGCCTAATCTAGAGCCCAAGTACAGGATTTACAGCCAAAACTGCCCCCTTAATTAAATGACTAAACTAGAGGGGGGAGGGCCTCACCCATGTCGCCCGGCGTGTGTATCCTCCCCCACCTCACCAGTCTACAGCTGTCTACAGAGGGACAGGCTGCTTTAATCCTGTCATTCACTCACCTCTCTGGTGTCTGGCGTCAGTTTGCATCCATGCACATTCTGTGACAACGATGTCACCCCTTCTGTAACAATGATGTCACTACTCGTGAAAGAGTGATGTCACCCTTGCTCCCACAATTTGCCGAAATCCCACTGCAATCTTATTGACTGAAAGTAGCCCACCTGTCGCCCTCAGAGAGAGCCTATGCCTATTTCATTAACAGTAAAATCACACTGAATTTAAAAGTGAAGTTATGTTGTGTGGTTAGGACGGTTACTCACGGTCAACCGAGCTGCTGACGTCACTCCCGTCGAGCGGATTTGAGCCATGTCGCCCCTTGCCATCAATAGACTCACATAAAAACACACGAATACAAATAAAAAAACCACAAGAGGTGTAGATTTTGTTCGGCTAATAACTTTATTTAAATAAGACAATAGAGCTCTATACTGCAAGATACAAAACAACGAGCCGCAGGCGGCCGTAAGGACAGTCGGCGGGGAGACACGGAACCAACTGCGGACACAAGCGCCCCGGCCGGGTCTGTGCATGAACAGGACGCCAAAAACAAGTCTTCATAACAACAATGATAATAACAACCCAGGTCCCACGCGTTATAGCCATGTGCAAAGTTTAGGACAGTGACCTAAACTGCAAAAAAAAAGAGAAAAAAAAAAGTTTTTTTTAAGCTCCGTTAAATAATAACTAGGCAACTGCTTTCCTATTTCAGAAAAGCAGCCTTTTTCGATAAGATTTGTGTCGCTTTTTTGTTGTCTGTTTTGAGGACTGATTTGTGTTTTCCTTCACCAAGTGGGTAAGCTAGTAAGTCAGAACAGTCTTTGTCGTGAAAACGTTTTTTTTTTTCTTTAAGCATCTTGCATTCTCAACAATATGTCGACAGGGTGTGTGTGTGTGTGTGTGTGTGTGTGTGTGTGAAACAGCGGTAGGCTACCGCTCGTCCCCGAACTGTTGCTTCTACATCCGGGCTCTTCAACTAATCTCTCATGTTTTTATTTTATTTTTTCATATTATACATGCGGGGGGGCAAACATTTCTAC
>NC_083768.1:59508430-59510930 GCF_963514075.1 Conger conger | reverse complement strand
CATTTCCTGTTGAAGCAGAGAGCTCACACTGCAGGAATTTGACTCTGTAAACATACTAATCAAAACCTCCAGACCAAACCAATGAGATTGCAGCAGCTACAACCCCGCCAATCTGCAAGTCAATGGGTTTACTCGAAACAGAAAGGAATAAAATAAATGTGAAGGACTTTGATCTTAAAGTAAGCACAAAATGAACAAAGTGCATACCCATAACCAGGGATAAGTGCGCTGAAAGACCCTAGAGGGAAGTACAATTTCAACTGCTACCTGCAGTTGAAAAGGACCAGGGCCCATTTCATTTTTATTTTTTAGACAAACAAACAAAGCAAAAGTGACCAAACTTAACTATCCAAACACTGCTTACCTAGCCAAACTAAAAACACTGATACACAAAGTAAATCACCGAAAGACAACAATTAAGGTTCACAGGGAGGTAGGGAGGGATGGGGAGAGGTGCTGCTTGAAGAGGTGCGCCTTCAGCTTGCGCTTGAAGGTGGGAAGAGATTCTACAGTTCTGACCTCAACGGGGAGTTCGTTCCACCACCGTGGAGCCGGAACAGACAGTAGTCGTGAGCGTGAGGTGGAGGTGCCAAGCGGCCTGTGGAGGCTGAACGAAGAACCTTCACACAAGGCACAAGGACTCATCAGAGAGCTAACGACAGCACAAACCAGGGCTACATTCCCCAGGGGTGCTCAGGTCTGCTGTGCCTTTAAGACAGGGTAACTCAGATCTGCTGTGCCTTTAAGACAGGGTAACTCAGATCTGCTGTCCCTTTAAGACAGGGTAACTCAAATCTGCTGTCCCTTTAAGACAGGGTAACTCAAATCTGCTGTCCCTTTAAGACAGGGTAACTCAGATCTGCTGTCCCTTTAAGACAGGGTAACTCAAATCTGCTGTCCCTTTAAGACAGGGTAACTCAAATCTGCTGTCCCTTTAAGACAGGGTAACTCAAATCTAGCTCTCAAGGCCAGCAGTACTGTGGGTTTAATCATGTTTTTCTCTGCCTGATAGTCCATAGTCCAATGTGATGGGGCAGAGATTACACTCACCTGGTGCGTCAGGTTTATATCAGTCGTGATTAGAGTGCTGCTGTAACCTGCTGAGCAGTGATGAGCAGGGTCTAACAGGGAGCATCCCGCAGACCCAAACCCTCCCTCTCTTAGGCCTGTCACACCGGCAAGGCTCCGTGCCGGTTCCGGTTCCCGAACCTCATTTTGAACCGGCCCGGCGCGTTCAGACCGAAAATAAAATTGGTTCGGAAGCTGAAAAGTTGGTTCTGAGCTGGAACCAAAAAATAGTTGGCTTTTCTTTGCGAACCGTGATGTCATCAGTGGGCGTGTCATATTCTAGGCCTGCCTTGTGCTTTGAGCAACGCCCTCCGTTGATGATGGATGGTGGTGGAACTTTGGTTCTGCTTAAACTGGTATGGATGCGGGCTGGTTCGCCAGAAAGCACCACGGTTCTGAGAACGGAACCGGAGCCAGAACCAGAACCGCGTGTGTCTGAAAGCGGTGTGTCTGTGCCAGTGTGGTCGTTCTCGGAGCGAGCTCCCTCTCCCTTCCCCTGGATTAGCGTTTGATCTGAGCTCCACAGTCAAACTGCACAGAGATCATCACATCCCTGCTGGAACAGCCACATTTGCCAGTTTGACCAGCTTGAAAAATGAGCTAGTAAAGCTGGTCATGAAGCTGGTCTAGCTGGATATGAGCTGGTCAACCAGCATGTTTAAGCTGGTCATGAAGCTGGTCTAGCTGGGTATGAGCTGGTCATGAAGCTGGTCTAGCTGGGTATGAGCTGGTCAACCAGCATGTTTAAGCTGGTCATGAAGCTGGTCTAGCTGGGTATGAGCTGGTCAACCAGCATGTTTAAGCTGGTCATGAAGCTGGTCGAGCTGGGTATGAGCTGGTCATGAAGCTGGTCTAGCTGGGTATGAGCTGGTCAACCAGCATGTTTAAGCTGGTCATGAAGCTGGTCTAGCTTGTCTGAGCTGGTCTGCTACCAGCTGTCTCAAAACTTAGCTTGAGCTGTTTTTTTCCAGCAGGGATATGCTGGAGATATCTCTGACAAGACAAAATATTAAATCCAAAAATAAAAAGGCCCTCACATGCACAGGAAGACTGAACAGAAAGAAGATTCACAAAAAAAAATCACGTTGTTTCAGCAACCAATCAGGCTTTCGCCAGTATAACTGACATTGTCTGCACTAGGGTGCAGGGCAGATCAGGAAAGATGAGTTTCATCTGAATCAGAGGCTAATCAGAGAGTCAATATTGAACTTTCCCTGAACACTCCCTGCACAGACTTTAACCAGAAAAAAAAAGGTTTTCAACACGCATATTTCCTGTAAAAAGCAACCCAGGGCGATTAAGGCTCCAGTAATTTAAAACACATCAGGTCTTTTCCCTGTACAAGGGCAGGTCAAAGGCTGAAATGTACTTCAGCTTTGCAAAAGCGCTGTAAATCACATCACTAAGCTCGTACTTTGAAGAAAGGTTCTGA
>NC_083768.1:59483430-59503430 GCF_963514075.1 Conger conger | reverse complement strand
CGCTTCCTTGGATAGCACAGCTAGTTAGTTAGGCAGTCTAAATTATTAGCCTGCTAGCTGATCATACTGACACGGCTAATTTGCCAGTTAGACGGGCCCTTCAGAGTCGCAGAAACCGGGTTTGAGGAAAGGAAACGCAAAGGCAAGCAGACATCGCTTATGACCTACATTACATCCATAAATTAGGAGGCTCGCTTGCAGCCTCGCAGAGGATTGCTACCGGATGGAGGAGAGGCTAACTGCGGGATGCCTCTTGTCATTACCTCCGCGAACGGGCGATCGGGTCTTGTGTGTCCGGCGGCGACCGTGTCCGTATTGCGGGTCAGCCTGACGTCCACCGACCCGTTTCCTCCCGGGTTGGCCGGCGACTGCGTCGGGCTGGCGGGGCTGGGGCTTCTCTCGATGTCGTCGGTTCCGTGTTGCTCCCGACTGTGGAGGAGGGGAGAGGAGGAGGAGTAGGAGGGCAGGCGGGTTGGGCTGTGGTTTTGCACGCAAGAGCTGGTACGGCTCGCTGGCTCGGACGGGCTACGGCTAGGCGACCAGTGGCGTGGGTGTTGCTGGCGGGGTGGTAGGGGACCGCTCGCCGCGTTTGACCTGGTGCTGATGATGGGGGTGTGTGATGAGGTCTTTGGGGGGTGTTGACGGTAGAGAGCTGTGGTCGTGTCCTGTGCCACGAGCTACACTTCATTAACGTTAGCTGAAATACCAACTTAGCTACGTAGCGTATCTACGTCAGCTAAAATACAAGTCTACCTATATTATTCTCACACTCATAAAAATAAATTGTACTTTAGGGAATCATTTAGCTTCCCCGATGACCCCTGGAGCAGTCGGTTCGGTTCTCTAGTTTAATTTAGGATAACCAAACTAACTGCATTTTCGACCACTGAAGGTTAGCCCCTCGCTATGTCTGTGATAAAAAGTGATCTCTCTCCGTGGTTAAAATGTACACCGAAATACGCCAACTTTAGTTTATATGCTCTCAATTTAGACATTTGTCGACAGTCGGGAAGTCCCCTTACTTGCAAGTGACAACTGCGTATTCCCTTCGCACCAACTTCGTACCCACTGGCTGACAGACGGGGGTGGACTACAAGTCTTTACTGTAATAATCTGGTTGGTGGATTAACGGTTTACGTCGGCACTCATTGGCCAGAGATTTTATATTGACAGTGTGAGTGACCAATACATTCATTGACGTCTTGCCCACGTGAGGAGATCCGTTTCCCCGGCACCCTATTGGCCGTTGAATTAAATTGACGGTGCAGTTTGTAAACGACGCACTAGAGAGTTTGTAAAGGCGCCGGTAAATGTAGTGGAATTAGTAAATGTATTTGGATGGGGCTGTACTACTATTATTGAATTATACGTAGGCCTATAGTTCAAACACTGAATTATATTAAACGTGGAGCCTCTTCGGTATTTTCAGATCAAATAGAGCACTTTTTGACCACTAATATAAAGTCCACAGTCAACTAATATGGTTTACTTATTGCAAAACAGCTGAAAATAACATTTCAACAGAAGGTACGGATTGCAATTTGTTTATTAAATTAATAATACAACATTTTAAATACTACCATTCGTAACACTACCTTCAGTACAACCAGATTTTAAATGTGTGTACAGTTTTGGACAATGAAAGGGGAAATGCCTGACAGTGAAAAAATAAACAAATAAGAAAGGTAACCCCTCTCCACCCCCCTCCCCCCTCCTATATAAACCATGTAAACCTGCCAGAATATGACAGTGCTACCATATAAAGTGTCTTTCAAAGTGAAATTTATATTCTCCCACGATTGATGAAGGCACGGAATTTAATTCCACAAATGTACTGTTGCTGACTAGCAGAAAGGTGGAAATATTTTAAAGAACTCGTGAATTCTGAGGTAAATTACAACATCCCGCCCTTGCTCAGAACCACAGCCTACATATCGTACTGATGGGGGACACCAGAATTATTAATGCTAAACTGTTGTCATGGCAACAAACTGCCCCAAATCAGCAGACATAAGTCCCGCAGCTTCTGATCATTTTTGTTTGACAGTTAAAACAGCCTGCTCGACCTCCGGTTTCCCTGGCGATGGATCACACAATCCACACAACAGTTCATAGATTCGGTTAAACATGCAGCCAAAAAGATCATTACAGGTGAACATGAACATGCGTCACAAAGTATAAGCACACAAATAACTCAGCACCTCTGCTTCCAGCTGTGACCAAAGGAAACCCACCACAGTTACAACCACCATAATAATCATGCTGAAGAGTCCAGCGACTGCAGAAGTACAATTACCAAAGTAATAGTGTGCCATCGCTAACTTCATTTTCATGGCTGCAAGAAAATAGTCATTTAAGTCTTGGAAAAAAAAAAAAAAAAACATAATTTTTGGAAAGTACATTCATGAAATATCAGCATTCGGTGATTCCGCATATGGGGCTGAAGTGCTGGACGTCTGAGCGTGCGGAACACACCACATCGCCCAGTGAGAACCATCACTGCCGCTTAAAGGTTATTAGGCCGCAGAAAACGTAAATCCAGGAAAAGAGTTAATTTCACCTGAGCGCACAGTGACTGGGTCTCCACACCACAGCCATACTGTCAGGATGACCGATCCTCTGCTTCAAAACCATCATCTGATTGCTACATTCAGCACTCTGGCAAAAGACCGTTTTCCAGCTAAATATAATTCAAAAGGGGCACACAGTACTTGCCATAATGAGCTTGTTCTCTCCTTGTAAATCTTTTTTTTTTTTTTTGTTCAATTATGTTTGCACAAAAGAAATAGAACGTATTTAATTAAACTATCTGACTCCACCACTCATACTGTCCAGCACGTTGTTGTAAACCGTACAAAACCGCCTTTAAAAACACAAACATCACTAAATGTACACTGTGAATGAATATTGTGCTGAAATCGGAACTATGCAGTCTTAGAACAAACTTCATGTTTTTATGTGTGTATGGGTGTGTGTGTGTATGAGTGTGTGTGTGTGTGTGTGTGTGTGTGTGTGTGTGTGGAACTGTGTTCTGTGTTATGCAGCAAGGTTTCTTGAAAACACATTTTTTTGGCTTTTATGAGACTGAAGTGAAACCCAGAAAGCATCAGCTATCGTGAGTCCACGTTTCTTTGGCTCAGTCAACGTAGTAAACTGTCACATTTTTCTGCACAAAACACAAAACAGAAACCAAAACGACAGGATCCATTCAGCCGTTTGTAAACATGAAAGTGGAGTAAAAGGTGACACCAAAACTACCGTACAAACGACACAAGGGCGCTGAAACGTGTTCGCAGGTTTACCCTCAGCTGGTGTCTGCGTCAGGGGAGTGCGACGCAGACCCATCTGTCAAGACTTCACACCAGCCTGTACTCTCTAATTACTTCACTAACGGATTCATCTGAGCTGAGCTTTTCTGAAAAAGCCAAGAGCTCCAATGCTTCATGAACACCAGCAGGCCCTCTGAGTTACAGGTCCCAGGTGATGTCATTTTCACACGTACAGTCGATATAAAAATATATCCAGGGTTATTTAAGGCAATAACAGAGCCCTATGTAGATAAGCTAATGAAAGCTAACAACACAGCAATAGTGGTAGGCCTCCCCATCGGGCAGTGATCCCTGAGGAGGGCGGGAGGGGCATAGAGAAGGGGGCGGAGCACATTAAGGGACATGGGGTAGGAGGGGGTGTGGCTTGTGTTGGGAGGGGGTGTGGCCTGTGGTATGAGGGGGAGGGGCTTGTGTTAGGAGGGGGTGTGGCCCGTTGTAGGGCGGGCGTGGCCTGTGGCAGGAGGGGGCGGGCGTGGCCTGTGGCAGGAGGGGGCGGGCGGCATTAGGAGTCGCAGAGCACGGAGTTCTCCAGGGTGAAGTCGTAGCGGAAGCGGGCCAGGCTGGCGCTGGTGTCGCGGGGCAGGAGGGCCTCAGGGATTTGGGGGAGCCCCGCCTGCATGGCCAGGATGTGGGGCGCCAGCATGAAGGGCACATCCCCCAGCAGCTCAGGGAGGAAGGCCGCAGTCTCCACCTCCGTCACAGGGGGCGCCAGAGAGGGCTGCAGAGGAACCACGGGCGGGGCTGGAGTCACACTGGAGGACTGAGAGAGAGAGAGAGAGAGAGAGAGGGGGGGGGGAGGGAGAGAAAGAGGGAGGGAGAGAGGGAGAGAGAGAGGGAGAGGGAGGGAGAGGCAGAGAGAGAGGGGGGAGAGAGAGAGAGAGGGAGAGAGAGGGAGGGAGAGGCAGAGAGAGAGGGGGGAGAGAGAGAGAGAGAGGGAGGGAGGGAGAGGCAGAGAGAGAGAGGGGGGAGAGGGAGAGAGAGAGGGGGGAGGGAGGGGGGGCGAGGGAGGGAGGGGGGGCGGGGGAGGGAGGGGGGGCGAGGGAGGGAGGGGGGGCGGGGGAGGGAGGGGGGGCGAGGGAGGGAGGGAGGGAGAGAGAGGGGGGAGGGAGAGAGAGAGAGGGGGGAGGGAGGGAGAGAGAGAGGGAGAGAGAGGCAGAGAGAGAGGGAGGGAGAGAGGCAGAGAGAGGGAGAGAGAGAGGGAGAGAGGGAGAGGCAGAGAGAGGGAGAGAGAAAGAGATGGATAGGAGAGAGACGGATAGAGATGGATAGAGAGAGAGGGAGAGAACGAGAGGGGGAGAGAGAGTGTGAGACATCGATAGAGAGAATTTGAATTAGAGATGGGTAGGAGCCCATGATAATGAAATATCATCAGTTCTTGGCACAAACGGTGCAGCAGGGTTGCATTTCAGTCCATTCAGACGCTCTTCAGCAGAAGGACTCCACACTGAGAGAACCTCAGAGTCTACAGCGTGTGTGAGCAGCGGAGACCGGGCTGCAGCTCTCAGACCGGACACAAGCGCCGCATTGTGAGAGCACTAATGTTTTAATGTGAGGTTATCTCTGCTGATAACCCAGAGCCACCACACAGCACACTTACCGCCATTATAACGCTAACAGAGCAGCGTATTACCCTATTTCCACTGCATACAAAGCCTGCTGATTGAAAGAAAGCCCTCCAGGACTGGAGTTAAACCTGCAGACACTGCGGCCCTCCAGGACTGGAGTTAAACCTGCAGACACTGCGGCCCTCCAGGACTGGAGTTAAACCTGCAGACACTGCGGCCCTCCAGGACTGGAGCTAAACCTGCAGACACTGCGGCCCTCCAGGACTGGAGTTAAACCTGTGGCCCTCCAGGGTGCTGGTAGAGGTATGTCAGAGAGGTGCCTCACGGTTACCTTGGAGGGCAGGACGATGACGTTGGTCGCTGGATACACATTCGGGATTTGAACTTTCTGTCTCTTTTCTTCTGCGGTCTCACCTGGGGAGAGGATAAAGTGCCTTCAGTCACAGACAGCAGATGGGTGACACACTCACTCCCGCAGGAGCATTCATTTCAAACCTCCATTAAGTCCTACACTTATCCTTCTGAGGTTTCGAGATCACCCATATTTGACGAATGCCTAAAAGTAGCATGTTAGGAAAAACCCACGCTGTAGCTGCATACATTGGCCGATTTGAACAGTTTGAACAGTTGATCGACTTAACTAGCCCGACAAGTCTACCAAAGGAATTTCAAAACTTCCACTCAGACGCGGCCCAGATTTACTGTGCCGTAACGATCACGGTTATGGTGTGACCTCACAAAATGGCTGGCTTCCTTCTGAAACAGAGAAGTAGGACAAAGAGGTGCAGATCCCTCCTGTGTCTCAGAGTAAATGGAGGCATTCGCTAAGGACCACTGCATAGTCGTTCAGTACTGAGCATATCTGGGCTCTTCTGATGGACTGTCATGACCTGATCCACAGTTACTGAGATAAATATAGAGAAACCTTTTTTTCCTTTACCCTTCTCTCGCTCTCTATCTCTTTGTTGGAGCTCTTTTTTAACTTTTTGCATTTTCAAAGCATTTTAAATGTGTAACTTTTGAAATTCTCCTCGCTGGGTGGAGAGTTATTGTGCTTTGTAAACGGTCTATCCCTGCAAATCTAAGTACTTTGTGATTATTGTAACATAATAGTACAGTAATAAAATAATTCTGCTCTGCCATTTCAATCTTGTTTTACAGGACGCGTAGACGGACCCGCAGAACTCACCGAGGATCACAAATCCGTCTGCCTCCTTCTCTTGAGTGGACTTCTTCGAGTCCTTCCGAAGTCCGAGAAAACTGAACATCTCGGCTCCGCGTCGTCCCACCTCTGTGTATGAAATAAATAAATAAATAAATAAAACGCAAATTACTTAATTCATTTTAAAAGTTATTTTCAATATTACGCGCTGGCTTTACAGCAAGTGAAGGCTGCAGGTTCGATTCCTTGGCTCAGCCAACCGTAATTTTTTCCCCTTGAAAATGACTTAGCGTTACGCAACTTTTGCATCGGATGTATCGTATAAAGAGGAAACAAAAAACGAAAGAAAGAGGTTTCGTGATGCAAATCGCTTCAGCATGAACAGTTATTTTCAGGTTTACTTGCTAATTATCGTCAGCAACTCTTACTTTAGTGCAGAGTACTCTTGTCTTAACTTGAGTAGTTGATTAGTTAAACGTGTTAGTTAGCGAAGATAAGTTACCAGAGCAAGACAAATACAATCTTGCTAGGTAGGTATTAATTGAAGTAGTTCCTATAACTAACAGCTAATATTTACACTTAAATTTAACGTAACATGGTTGTGTACATGGTAAATTGCTAACTATCCAGGAGTAGAGAGAAATCTTGCATGACAGCCAGTCTAGCAGATAAACTTCTGACTCCATTAATGCCACCTGTCAAACGAACACCAAAACTATCTCGCTAACCGCTTACAATTGCATAAATTACGTGATATG
Source organism: Conger conger (assembly GCF_963514075.1). Classification (NCBI taxonomy): domain Eukaryota; kingdom Metazoa; phylum Chordata; class Actinopteri; order Anguilliformes; family Congridae; genus Conger; species Conger conger. The sequence goes on along the minus strand of NC_083768.1, from coordinate 59,496,616 downwards.
CACTTACCGTGACTATGTTGAGTAAAGAATATGAACTATAATCCGGAAAATACACAAATAGTATCTAATAATTTTAGCGAGCAATAGCAGCAGATTGGCAGGCCTTCTGTTTACTGTAGCCCTTTCCACATGACTTCCGGCTGTGCAGTGACGTCACTGTGACACGTGCCGAGTCCGGGAGAGATTCACAAGTCATGCAATGTTGGAAACTTATTTTCGGGCTAAGGGATGGGACATTTTTTTAATAGCAGGTCTTGCTGTGCACGTCTTTAATCGCATGGCATGCATTGCATTTTCATTTATTTAGCTCAATACGGGTATTTACAAGGTCCCAAATGGTTTGTGTGCACCACCGATGTGTGCATTGTTGCTGTTACATATGTAATATTGACTCCGCATTGATGTTATTATCTTATTCCTCAAAAGCAATACACGTGAACTGAAGTTGGTAGCGAGTTCCAAGTGGCTTTGGGAACAATTCGAAATACCGATAACACAGAATTGGCCGGCAGCGAGGGAGAACACATTACACTATCTTTACATACTGAACAATTAATGATTAAATCAATTTCAGTTTTTATCCAAGCTATATTATTCATGTGTTTAGCGGCAGATGCGTACATCAGTGATTATCTGCAGTCAACGGCAGGGGAAAAACACTTTTAACAGATTAGCCTACAGTAGCTTGCTAATAACACATATTGCACTCAACGCATAGCAAGCGTTTATTAATTAATTACGTAGCAGTGTGATCTGCCAAATCTCCAGCAGGGGGCGGCAAAAGCTCTTTCATTCCACTTCGGCTGACCGATCCTGGCGGGGAAAGAACAGATTGAACTACATCGGTGTGTGTATGTAGTCTTTCCAGCATACAAAAACGAATGCACACACAAACACAAAGATAATAAGGCATAAAGACGTAAATTAATTGTTAGAATATTTTTTGAAGGCTATAATTCAAAATGATTGTAGTAGCACATTTAAGGCGTAAGGTCGCACGTGTGATTAGAATGCTCTTAACTGAACATTCTAATGTTGATGTGAGTCATTACCATATATGTCAATGGTAATTACGGTCTGGCAATGGAAAGAAATTGAGTTCTAGAACACTGTCTTAAAAATATATTATTTAAATGGTTAAAGTGGGAAACATTTGGGAATAAACTCAAAATGTTTCGAGCCTACAGTAGTAGCCTACATATATTCAGATCAAATACACGTTCTTCACTAAAAGTATTAGAAGCCAAAAAACGTTGCTCTCTCTGATATAGCAGTTTGGTTCGAGGAACACTAGTTCCCCTGGGGAAGAATTATAATGTAGCACCGTGTCGGAAATGACGTAAAAAGTCCCAAACTTTTCCCGCGATTAGTATCTTGCGTTGGACTTGAAGCTGTTGAATCACCAAAAGCGGCACAATGGCGAGTATTTATGAATCCCCCAAAACGCGTATCAACACCAGCATGCTCTCTCAGTATATCAGCAGACCCGTGTGCTTCGTTGGGCGTCTTCAGAAGGTAAGCAACTGCAAAGTTCGTTGCTGCAATTGGTTGGCAGTAGCTAGCTAATATTAGCCGGTTTATAGTTCTTCGTTACACCGTGTTCGTGTTTTAACTGCAACCAGGCTTATGATGCCAAGAGCTGCCGTACAGTCAGTAAATGTTATGCTGAAGCTTTTCGCCTGAGACTGATGTTAGCTAGCTACGAAATTGCAGGAACTGCAGTATAATGTGTAAAGTCGTGCCCTGCGTGGCTTGCTTTGAAGTAAGCAAATCTAGGCTAATCTAGTTGACAGGTTGGCGAACCAGCCGCAGTGAAGGCGAACGCGGAATCGCAGGAAGACCGTGTGGGTGATGACTATTTTATGTGCCCGCATTCTGTTGCAGCTGCACCCGTCTGGGAAGTCCTTCACCCTGCTGGACGGAGAGAACAATGCGGCGTCTGTGGAGCTCAACGACCCGGTTAGTACAGTGCGCCTGTCTGCTTATCCGCTCGCTAACGCCCGTGTAAATGACCAGCTAATGTGTACACCAGCAAACAAGAGGACCTGCTAGTGGACGCGAATTTAGGCTCAACATAGAAGTTTAATTGGCGTAGTACGTTTTTCCTGTCACTTCATTTGCAATCATCTGTGTTTTGATGGTGGGAACACATTGGGCGGCGCACTCGTTTGCCTTAATTCCACTCCCAAAAGTCCGTTTCTGCTTCATGTAGAATTGGCTCTTGTTGACTCAAAGGGACTGAACGGTGGCAAGAAAAAAAATTCAGTTTCTGGGGAAATATTCCGGTGCAGAGTGGTGATTGGACACAATCTTCCTCATACCGAAACTGCCGGTAGCGGTGGACAATTCGCCTTTCGCTAAGCCACGCCCTAGAATGCAGACTGGCCAATCGCAGCGCAGCCAAGAACAAGCTCCGACAGGGGTCCGACACTTTCATGACAGCGCTCCATTGACTCTCGTGCAGGCGTCTCAGATTTTCGTTCTTTTCGACACTCGTTTTTGTGGACTATAACATAGTTATGGTTAAACGTTGTGCCTGGGGCACTTGTAACACTGATACTCGTTTCCCAGAGAGGTTGGCGGGGGGGGGGGGGGGGTGCGTTTTTTTTCCCCTTCCCCAAACCAAAATAAAACCCTGACAAGTGTCACCTGTAGATAAAAAAATCCCTCAAGGATCGACAGACAAGGCAAGTTTTGCCTTTAACCCTACAGTAAAGTTACACTATTCGGCATTCCGTTATTTCCGGCTATAAATTGGGTTCGCTAACCTAAAATATGAAGAATCAAAGGTGCTAGCAAGTAGCAAGCAAGCTTAGCGATAGCTTAGCAATCATGTAAACAGTCTGGATTCTATTTTTTGACAACAAGACTAGCAGCTAGATGTTGACTTTGTTATTCATAATCCATCCAAACACCTAACGTTAATATGTTACAGACAAGCTATTGTGGCCGTTTTCTAGGTGACTACCTTCACTGTGTTGCCACAGTCCAACAATATAACCGAAATATCACCTCGTTAATTACAGCTAGCGTTGCCTACTTATGGTTATGATAAGCTAGCATACAAGGCTACTGGATGCAATGTTATATTTGCTTAGTGCTTTTGCTTTGTAATAAAGACGATAATAGTGAATACAGACCTACCCAGATTTACATGAACAGTGTTGCTCCTTGATATCAGTGCCAGCCTCCGTCTCGATCAGCAGGTTATGTGGCAATTCATTTTTAGATTGGGATCTATAGGCTTTTGCCTCTATTTTGATCGCCTTATGTTCATTTTGTGTTACCAGGATGTCCTGTATGTAGCCCTCAAAGGCGTACTGTAACCCTTTCTGTCTCCTCCTATCTGAAAACGCATTTGCTGCTTTGTAAAAGCACGACAGCAGTTCAGCTGGAAGAGCTGTTAAACAGGCCATGTCGAAACTGAAAGTTTAGCAACAATAACTAAGGGGAGCGGGGCTTAGCGAAAGGTGAATTAAAAGCAGGTACGGTTTAATTTCAGGGGGGGGGTTTTTATTATAATTTTTTGTATTATTTCTTGTGCCTCCTAGGTTAACGAAGAGCTGAGTGGGATTGTGGAGGTGATCGGGATGGTGTCCAACAAGGCCACGGTCATGGCCTCAGCCTACACAGCCTACCGCGAGGACAAGGAAAAGCCGTTTGGTGCGTGACCCACGTCCAGTGTTCACGCGAGGGCCAGCATGTGGATGTGTAAACAGTCACCTGCCTCGTCATTGTTGCTCGTTAATGCCCCTGGTTGAGGGGCGGTGCTAGATCAGGTCTCATCTGAAAAGGGGCGGTGCTAGATCAGGTCTCATCTGAAAAGGGGCGTGCTAGATCAGGTCTCATCTGAAAAGGGGCGGTGCTAGATCAGGTCTCATCTGAAAAGGGGCGGTGCTAGATCAGGTCTCATCTGAAAAGGGGCGGTGCTAGATCAGGTCTCATCTGAAAAGGGGCGGTGCTAGATCAGGTCTCATCTGAAAAGGGGCGGTGCTAGATCAGGTCTCATCTGAAAAGGGGCGGTGCTAGATCAGGTCTCATCTGAAAAGGGGCGGTGCTAGATCAGGTCTCATCTGAAAAGGGGCGGTGCTAGATCAGGTCTCATCTGAAAAGGGGTGGTGCTAGATCAGGTCTCATCTGAAAAGGGGCGGAGCTAGATCAGGTCTCATCTGAAAAGGGGCGGTGCTAGATCAGGTCTCATCTGAAAAGGGGCGGTGCTAGATCAGGTCTCATCTGAAAAGGGGCGGTGCTAGATCAGGTCTCATCTGAAAAGGGGTGGGTGTGGCTTTTCCATTTGGCTCAGTTTGGCGAGCCACACTTGGCTAATTAAGATAATGTGACGTTGAATCAAGAGCCTGATGTATGGAATCAGGTGTCGTAGAGCTGGACTGCGTGTTTTTGATTCTTTAGTCAAACGCCCGTCTTCATTCCTCTTCCCCGCAGACCTGGAGCTGTACAACGAGAGCCTGAAGATAATCCACGACTTCCCGCAGTACTACCCGTTTGAGGTGTCGGCCAGCGGCTGACCCCCCCAAAGCATCGAATTCAAGATCTTAACTTCTTTTCTTTTTCTTCTCTACATCTGTTAAATGTACTTGTGTAAAATATGGGAGATTGTGTAAAATACAACAGTAAAATATTAAAATACCGTGGTCTTGTTTTAAGGGTTCTTTTTTTCGTTCGTTGCCTGTAGCACAAGGCGGTTTGAAGCCGTAAGGTTGGTTTATGCGCAGAATGGTCCTGAGTGCCCAAAACCAGTCTCCGTTCATATGCAGTCTTTTCAATCTCAGCCATTTATAGATTTTTTTTCATCATTAACCTTAAAATTATGCCAACCAGTGCAGTTTCCTCAATGGCCAAAAGCGATACTGGCTTCTGAAAGAAACCAGTTGCATGACTGGATTCTGTCATAGTGTTTTGCTGCACCCAACAAAGGAGGGGAGTATGAGCTGGCAGGATGAGCTGGCCGGGAGGAGGAGTTGAGGCGACACGTTTTTGGCCAGTGGGACTTCGCTCTGTGACTCAGACGTGGCAGATGTGGAGTGATCCACAGATCGATTGTTTATACTTCCTGACGTCTCAAGGGCTGCTCTCCCGTGTCCTTGACGCTGTAGCATCTTCCAGAAGCCTCCTCACTCCTCCAAAGGGCCTTTACAGGGAGGCCCGGTCATGAGCCTTTACAGGGAGACCCGGTCATGGGCCTTTACAGGGAGACCTGGTCATGGGCCTTTACAGGGAGACCCGGTCATGGGCCTTTACAGGGAGACCTGGTCATGGGCCTTTACAGGGAGACCCGGTCATGGGCCTTTACAGGGAGACCTGGTCATGGGCCTTTACAGGGAGACCTGGTCATGGCCTGTTACAGGGAGACCTGGTCATGGCCTTTACAGGGAGACCCGGTCATGGGCCTTTACAGGGAGACCTGGTCATGGGCCTTTACAGGGAGACCCGGTCATGGCCTTTACAGGGAGACCTGGTCATGGGCCTTTACAGGGAGACCTGGTCATGGGCCTTTACAGGGAGACCCGGTCATGGGCCTTTACAGGGAGACCCGGTCATGGGCCTTTACAGGGAGACCCGGTCATGGCCTTTACAGGGAGACCTGGTCATGGGCCTTTACAGGGAGACCTGGTCATGGGCCTTTACAGGGAGACCTGGTCATGGCCTGTTACAGGGAGACCTGGTCATGGGCCTTCACAGGGAGACCCGGTCATGGGCCTTTACAGGGAGACCCGGTCATGGTCCTTTACAGGGAGACCTGGTCATGGGCCTTTACAGGGAGACCTGGTCATGGCCCTTTACAGGGAGGCCCGGTCATGAGCCTTTACAGGGAGACCTGGTCATGGCCCTTTACAGGGAGACCCGGTCATGGGCCTTTACAGGGAGACCCGGTCATGGGCCTTTACAGGGAGACCCGGTCATGGGCCTTTACAGGGAGACCTGGTCATGGGCCTTTACAGGGAGACCTGGTCATGAGCCTTTACAGGGAGACCCGGTCATGGTCCTTTACAGGGAGACCTGGTCATGGGCCTTTACAGGGAGACCCGGTCATGGTCCTTTACAGGGAGACCTGGTCATGGCCTGTTACAGGGAGACCTGGTCATGGGCCTTTACAGGGAGACCTGGTCATGGGCCTTTACAGGGAGACCTGGTCATGAGCCTTTACAGGGAGACCCGGTCATGGGCCTTTACAGGGAGACCTGGTCATGGGCCTTTACAGGGAGACCTGGTCATGGCCCTTTACAGGGAGGCCCGGTCATGAGCCTTTACAGGGAGACCTGGTCATGGCCCTTTACAGGGAGACCCGGTCATGGGCCTTTACAGGGAGACCCGGTCATGGGCCTTTACAGGGAGACCCGGTCATGGGCCTTTACAGGGAGACCTGGTCATGGGCCTTTACAGGGAGACCTGGTCATGAGCCTTTACAGGGAGACCCGGTCATGGTCCTTTACAGGGAGACCTGGTCATGGGCCTTTACAGGGAGACCCGGTCATGGTCCTTTACAGGGAGACCTGGTCATGGCCTGTTACAGGGAGACCTGGTCATGGGCCTTTACAGGGAGACCTGGTCATGAGCCTTTACAGGGAGACCCGGTCATGGGCCTTTACAGGGAGACCCGGTCATGGTCCTTTACAGGGAGACCCGGTCATGGTCCTTTACAGGGAGACCTGGTCATGGGCCTTTACAGGGAGACCTGGTCATGGGCCTTTACAGGGAGACCTGGTCATGGCCTGTTACAGGGAGACCTGGTCATGGGCCGTGGAGGGCCGAGAATGCAGCCTTTCATTCCATCCTGTCACCACACCCTGCTGATTTCACTAATCAGACCCGTTCCAAATGTACAGGTATCTGTGTCTACCTTAGGTCATGCATGTGACTGCAGAATAGCGCCCTCTGCTGCTGTGTGTGTGTCACTGGAACGTCACCGGGTTTCGCCATAAAGCTGGTTGTCAGAGGCCACTAAAGGCTTCCAGCTGCAAACTTCTGTGTGATGATTTACTGAATCGATATTGACTAAATCAATTATAGTCACTTGTGCCTTTACAGGACGATACTATGTTAAAACACAATCGCTGTGGATGTTTTGAAAGTCCTGGCTGGCATTGAAAGATAAACTTTATTTATGAGGTTATTATTAGGGTAATGCCCTCTGGCAGCAGTGTGTGGAGTGTCTAAACACCCTCTGCTGTGAGATCGGTGAGATGATGTTGAAGTCGGTGGGGTCATATTTTTCCTCGGGCATGAAGACTTAGGCTCAGAATTAAATCTTTCCCAGAAAGGCTTCCCTCAAAAATGTGAGAAATGGTCTCAGAAAACGAGATAACACGTTTGAGTCCGACTTAAATGACCAGCTCCCGCCCCGGGGGGGGGGAACTCAGTCATGCATTTGCAAAATATTGTGGCATGCACTTGTGCCTGGAATTTTAGCTGTGAAGAGACTAAAATGACATCTTTTTTTTTCTGGTGTGGGGTCCCAAAAAGGTGCCTATGCAGTTTTAGCATTTATGTGTACCCGCCTTGACTGTAGGTTTATTAGCGTCTGAAATGTTGCGTTTAAATGTTTTTTTTTTACGTACTCCCCAACTTTTGATGGATGTTTTACCGATCAATTTGTTACCCTTTGGCAAAGCACCTGGTCGCTATATGTTAGGAGGACGTTCACTTCTCAAACAGGTTATGAACTAATGAGGCAGTTTAAATAATTTAACATGTTTAATGGGTATGTTATGTGCACGTGCGAGGGCTTGTGTGCAAGTAGTTTGTGCACGTGCGTGGGTATTTTTTTCAGCCAAAAATAAGTGGGAGCGAATCATTTGCGTGAGACACAAATGTTGTTTTGAAGTATGTATCTTGGTACTTGAGTATCTAAGTAATTGAGTCGCTGGATCTTGTGGTTGTGGATAGTACATTGCCTCCGGTGACGCAGCTGCCGCGGTGCGTCGAGTCCGGACAGGGCCGTGATCGCTCCTGCACATGCTCACAGCGTCTGGGTGAGGAGCTGGCTTTAGCGGACAGGTGAGGCTCAGGTAGGGATCTGAGCACTGCTACTCTCCTCAACCGCGTCCGAGTGTACACAGATCACACACGGGAGCTTTCCATACCCCTTTTGTGCAGCTACAGTCCGCTCCAGAAAGGCATAGCAACGGGGATACAAACATTACCTGACCGTAAAAGCATTCAGCCAAAGCTCTTATCCAGAGCGACGTGCAACGCAGAGTGCATAAGCAGGTAAAAGTGTGCTGAAAGCCATAGAGGGAAGTACAGTTCTGAGTGACTGAAGTGACCACATAGATACGAACTTGAACCCTGTAGAGTAACCCGTCGAGAAAGGAAAACCAATGTTTCCGAGCATTACATTGCTACTGCTGGTGTTTGAGGGTAGGGATTTGCCCCTTAATTCCTCGTATTATCCACTTCAAAAGATAAACACGCCACATTCCAGCAAAAAGCGAAGCTTGACGGCTTAACCTGGCTCTACGTTTCAGTAGTAATAATAATAATAATAATAATAACTTCCCTTGACGAACATATTTGTGGTTAACTAATCAAAAGAAGAAGAGAAGAGATTTCGCGAACGCTGTCATGAACCCAAGAACAATACGCGATCGGGATCCACCCACGAGCGCCTGTCAGCGCAGAGAATGCCGCGTGCGCCGCAGGCTCGGTTTTCCGTCTGACGTGACGAATGACGAGAGTGCGCAGAGTTCAGTAACACCGCGTACCTCTGAGCACGGCAGGTAGAGACCCACCGGTGCGGAGCTGTCACTCAAACGGGCTGTCTGAAGAAGTATGCGGCGTGCTCTCTCCGGTCCTGCCACGATGAGCCAATTCGCTTGTTTTCATTTCTACCTCCAATAAAATCAAATCAAATAAATCTTCGGCAGAAATGTTGGCTCAAGCTTCAGTCGTTCTATGTTGATAGACATTTTTTCGTTTTTATATTTACCGCTCTTAAATACCAAAATAATCTTCTGCATAAATGCTTGGACCAATCGTTAGCCTGTTGTCTTTCAGGCTAGAAAGTAGCACAATATTTGCTTTTAAAAAAACACCTTGAATTTGTGTTCAAATATTTCTTGAAAGTGTGTGAAAGCAGTGATGGACGTTGGTGGCTTAGTTTCAAGACCACAGCTGACATCCAAGGAATTCCTGTCTTCTTATATTAATCCTTCCTCTTCCTTTCCAAAGTCCCCGAGGTTACGGAACCTGTGGGAAAAGAGCAGGGGTCAGGGGTCAAAGGTCAAAGTGCAAACCCAAGAGCATGGAAAGGGAGCCTGCGCCAGGGATCACCAGCTGATCTTTAACACGAAACCACACGCAAAAAACAACGAGCACAAACTGACGCACAGAGGAAAGGGCACAGAACGGGCAGCAAATAAGGGCTAATATGAAAATACACTGCACCTTGCCTGTAAGCCCCACTCACAACCACTATTAATGGACTAGCAGCACTACAGAAGAAAGCTTGTGCCAAGATTGCAGTGACATAAACGCCCTAGTGGGGAGACACCTATGGGCTGTCATCCAGGCAATGTCTTTTTGCTTGTTTGTAAGACATTTGTGTGTTACATTTGCCCAGATGACTTGCGGGTCCAGGTCTGCCCCCCCCTCGGGAGCGTTACAATTTGGCCAGATCTTAAATGAGCCATAATCATTTTATAGCTCCACGAGGTTAGGCCAGCCCTGGGCAGATCCGTCCTGTAGGCAAAGTCCTTCAGGGCTCGGTAGATGTAGGGGGGGTCCCAGCTGTAGGGTATGGAGGTCCAGCACACCCAAACCCATTGCCCTGAGGAAGGGGGTGGCATAGTACCTGGCAAAGGTACCAGAGGCCTTACCCACCTTCCCTGCGTTCAAGGGTGGCCAGACCCTGCACCATAATAATGGTTATGATGTCTGGGACCCCCTGCCCCCCATTCCGCTCCTCTTTGAGGAGGGTGGCGCGTTTTAGTTTTCCATATTCCATATTTTCCCTGATTGGCTAAAACTTTTTTATTTCCTTCTCCACCTCAGCCGGTGTGTGGTGAGCGTTCTGGCACAAATGGCCTCTGTGCATCAGGTGGGGCTACACATCAGGCTTCAGGCGAGTTTCCCCCTCAATCACTGAAAGCACTTAGAGTGTGGCCAATATAAATGCAAGGTAGGGATATGCAGTCTGATCGGATGGGCAGCGACGGACTCCTAGACGCTGTGTAAACAGTATATTTGCGTGGGCCTGTGACTGGGTTTTGATTCCCTCTCTCTGCGCCGGGAATATCGTCCTCAGGGCGCAGCCGTCAACTCACCGGCCGCCGGGCGCTCCCGGAGCGTGTTGTTGCGCGCAGGTCTCCGCCGTGTGTCCGTGCAGCTGCCCCGCCAGCTGCGACTCCGGGCCCTGTGTCCCGTCCCGTCGCCGTCGTCGTCGCGACAGCGTGCGCGCCCGCTGCACGTGCAGCCGGTCTCCAGATTCTCCTCGCAAGAGCGCGCGCCGCCGCCTCAGCCAAACGCTAACCGAGCGTGACGGCCCATCTGCGAGAGAGAGAGAAAGGGAACAGGGCTATTATGTCTCATAGATCACGGTCTTTAGGCAACGGCACCCCCGGCTACTGGGAGTTTACGACCACCCCCCTGAGGCTGACGTTTGAGCGCAGGAAAAATGCAAATTAGCTTGAGAAAAGACATCATTCTTACCATCGCCATATCTGGGAAAACCGACTCATTAATATTATTGGATCTGGCCTTGTGTTTCGTGTTTCTTGTGGTATTTTCTGAATGCCTCGACTGTGTATTTTCAGGGCGTAGCATGTACCAGCATGCAGCAATATCGCCTGTACGCGTCTGCGTTTCATTACAAAAAGAGCGTTCACATTGGGGCCAGATGTGGGGGCCTCTCCTAAAAAAATGCCTTTGATAAATCCCCCCAGTGGAATTCTGTTTTAGACTCGTCCGCGAAACACACTCTCCGTCTCCAGAACCGTTATCTATCCGCGTTCCTCCGCCGCACTCGATTTGTTTCAGTCCATGGAACTGAACTGTCCATGGATCGGGCTTCTCCCGATTAGTTGCAGAAAGCAGCAACTTTAAAAAAAAGACCGTTATTTTAAATGTTTTTGTCATTACAACGGTTCCTTCTGGGTTGGCAGTGTGTGCGGGCACGTGCTGCTTGTTCGAAGGCCCTACTGCTTCCAACGGCAAAACGTTTAAATCAGAGTTACTGATGCAGCTAAAACACTGATGGAGCAGCTAGGTTACATTTCCCTCGAAGAGGTCCAATTTTGGATCCAATGGACGAGTCAGAGTAGCCTATAGTAGGCCTACCCATCTCTTGTGACATGTTCCCCATTCCCTTGAGCTAAATGTTGTCTTGCCCAAAGGTAAGCTACACCTGGCTTCTTTCAGTTCTAATGAGTTCTGGTATAGGTATTAACCAGCTGTGCCTTTCCGTCTTTGAGGAGACGTTGGGTTTGATGGATTGGTTTATGGGATTAATATGTAAAAATATAAACAAAATGCAATTTGATCAACTGCAGCATACGCCCGACTGTGGGATAGCACGTGTGCAGTAAGGCTTCCAGGTGGACGTTGCGCGTCCTGCGATTATGAATTAACAGATTTTTCACAGACGAAAGATATAAAACATTTTCAAAACTCACGGTGTGCGCACTCTTTAAGTGTTAGCAGTTGTTCGGAAACCGTGTTCGGAAACCGTGTTCGGAAACCGAACGCTGGACCCGTTCACCCAACACCTGGACACTCCTCTCTGCGAATCTTAACCTATTTAAGATGGCACTCGTCGTTTGATACTAGCCAGAGCCCTCTGGAGTGGGTCTGTAATGGGGCGATGTAGCCTACCGCGGGGCGGATTATCGGGTCAGAGAGATGGGCGGTTAGAGAGTAGTCAGACAGGAGCTGGTCTGTTATTTAGGTGTAATATGTTGCGTCGGACGACTGTAAAGTATACTAATCACAACGGATTCGTAAAATGACAGTAAATCACACGTCTTTCTATATTAGTGGAGCAGAAATGCGTTTCTGATCGAGTTCTGCGCGGTGGGATAATGTTCTTTGCGCTCAGTGAACTGATGACGGATTGTGGGGGGATTATTTATGTCTTTATTTCTGAAGTCTACATTGTAAATCCGCGACGTAGCTACTTGTTCCTGTTTTTCAGTATTATGGATCATTAGAATGAAAGCAGGAAACCAGCGACTAATTCCTTTTAGCAGATCCTGAAGCAAAAAAAAAAAAATGTTGATGGTATCTACTTGCGTATAGTACTGTAGCTATACATCTCGCATTGCATGCGTTGAGACGGGCTGTAACTTTATTCAGCTTGATGAATGTCTGGCCCGTCGCTGTCGGCGACGCCATAAGTGCCTGCAGATTTATGAAATATGAAATATGAAAGATGAATCACTAGGGAATTGTATTTATTGACTCATTTGATTATTTATAGTAGGTTTCTTTTTTTAAAGGTGTCATGGAGAATTCATTAGTTTACCAAGTGTCCTCGTATCCTCCTGGAAGCAGAATTGCGCGTACTCGACCTCATTAATATTTAGGATCCTGGGGGCGCGCCCTGCGCGCGGGTTTGAATGGTGAAAGTCTGTCCGTCTGCCTTTGGCTGTGGAGCGCGCAGCTCGGGAGAAAGTGCGTCCACTTGCTGTGCTGTGTGTTCGTCAGTCCCGATGAAAAGGCAGTCAAAGACCGCTGCCTTTCAGTGACTGAGATTCGAGGTAAGATTAAATCTACGCACAGAATCTGATCTAATCTGGAACGCACGCGCGCGCGCTTGGGGTCATTTTACCTGTAGCCTATACGCACACAAGAGAAACACACACTCTCAGAAATAGTGACAGCGGAGGTATATTTTTGTTCTTCAAGGAACAAATCTCCCAAATGTACGGTAATGTTCTCTTTGGGTACAAATGTGTATGCTCTCCAAGCAAAAAAAGTACTAATTAATTATCATTTTGGACGATGCGCTAAACCGTGTTCTTGTATTTTTGCTGTCAGTTCGCACTCACATGCTGTTCAGTGAATCCGTAATTAGCATGTAATTATAGTATCTGCAATACTACACGAGATAACAACACCGACGTCTGTATCAATTATTCAGTCAATGTGCAGTTTTGTTTACAGGTAAATCCGTCTAAATCTGTCTTGAGTACAGCCATGTAATGGAATTATTATTATTTAGATGATCCAT
>NC_083768.1:59470930-59473430 GCF_963514075.1 Conger conger | reverse complement strand
ATGTTTGGTCTGACCAACAACTGAACCCCTTGACCACATCTACAGGCTTTTATGCATTGAGTTGTTGCCATATGATTGGCTGATTTAGATATTTGCAATCACAGGCTGGTGTACAGGTGTACCTAATAAATTGATCACTGAGTGTATTGAGGGGGAGCTCGACCGACCGCCTCAGCGCACAAGCGGTCTCACTGGCCACGCCCTCCAGCGGGACTTCCTGTGAGAAAACCACACCCCCTCCACAGCTGTGGATGTGTGTGTGTGTGTGTGTGTGCGTGAGTGTGAGTGTGTATGTGTGTGTGCGTGTGTGTATAGTGTGTGTGTGTGTGTGTGTGTGTGTGTGTGCGTGAGTGTGTGAGTGTGAGTGTGTGTGTGTGTGTGAGTGTGTATCTGTGTGTGAGTGTGTGTGTGTGTGTGTGAGAGTGTGTGTGTGTGTGTGTGAGTGTGTGTGAGAGTGTGTGTGTGTGTGTGTATGTGTGAGTGAGTGTGTGAGTGTGTATGTGTGTGAGTGAGTGTGTGAGTGTGTATGTGTGTGTGTGAGTGTGTGTGTGTGTGTGTGTGTGAGAGTGTGTGTGTGAGTGTGTGTGTGTGTGTGTGAGTGTGTGTGTGTATAGTGTGTGTGTGTGTGAGAGTGTGTGTTGTCATGGCGACCCTGTGGTGCATTAAGCCTGTTACCTGCTGGTTTGTGACTCCTGATCTCCTGCGCTGTGCGGTCAGGCGGAAAGGCGTGGGTCAGAGCTGGAGACAAAGAGATCAGGGGTCAGAGGTCGGGCGAGGGGATTTCCCCACAGTGCGAGTGTAACTCACACGGGCCACAGCAGGCAGCCGTGTTCTGGCAGCTGTACCTACAGCCGGGAGGATCTCTCGCCGAAGGGTCAGCAGGTCAAAGAACAAGATCAGGAAGTATACAACGGCGGGTCACCCGGCCTGCCCTGGACTTGACCCCCGACCCCCTTACCCCCTGACCCCCTGACCCCCTGACCCCCTGACCCCCCCACCTTACAGGCTGCATCAAGTTACACAATCATAAGGATTACATTTAGAGAGGGGGGGGTTAAAGTAAAGAAAAGGCCATGAAATACAGCCACCGTCATGGTAGTAATTGTGACATGTTTAGGGTGCTTTTGTTGTGGTTTTCCTGGTTAGAAACGGAGGTTATGAATAATGGTGGTGTGGTCAGAATGGTGTTTAACGTTTCGTGTGTTTCTGTCGTGCATATGTTGTGTGTGTGTGTTAGTCATCACTCCCACATCCCGCGTCTCTCACTGTGATCCGATTGGACATTGATTATTCTTCCATTCTTTTTCCTGTCCTCTTTTCTCCCGTTCTCTCTGCTCAGGGTAAAAAGGGGGATGTTGGAAGGCGAGGTGCCCCTGGACCCAAAGGATCGAGGGTGAGCCCCACTTCCTGTCTCATAATCCGGCAGACTGATTATGCTAGACCTGGGCTAAATACGCTTATTTCATGTTTATTTTTAATGGCTGTAAAACTCATGGCGTATTACTGACGGCTGTAGAAAGAGATCCATCTTCACTGATATCCAGAAAGGAAATCCTCATCTCATATGGTTGTGATTTATTTTGGGTAGGGCACAGGTCTTTCTGTAGGAGTCAATGCTATATGCTATGTTTAAAGTCAATGACTAAAGAGTTCCCACACCTTGTTTCCAAGTCCTACTTTTTTGGTGACTGAAAAGAAAAACCTGCAGGCACAACGCCCCCTCCAGGACTGGAGTTAAACCTGCAGACACTGCAGCCCTCCAGGACTGGAGTTAAACCTGCAGACACTGCGGCCCTCCAGGACTGGAGTTAAACCTGCAGACACTGCGCCCCCTCCAGGACTGGAGTTAAACCTGCAGACACTGTGGCCCTCCAGGACTGGAGTTAAACCTGCAGACACTGTGGCCCTCCAGGACTGGAGTTAAACCTGCAGACACTGCGGCCCTCCAGGACTGGAGTTAAACCTGCAGACACTGTGGCCCTCCAGGACTGGAGTTAAACCTGCAGACACTGCGGCCCTCCAGGACTGGAGTTAAACCTGCAGACACTGTGGCCCTCCAGGACTGGAGTTAAACCTGCAGACACTGCGGCCCTCCAGGACTGGAGTTAAACCTGCAGACACAGCAGCGATTCTTGTGTATTTACAGTGTGTATCTGGCCAGAATGTGTTTTTACACATGTTCTCCTTTGCCCTTCCAGGGAGAACATGGACACAACGGTTTTCAGGGAAGTGAAGGAATTCAGGTAAAAGGGGTGGAACGCCGGTGGGACTAGATGAGGCGGGGCGCCCAGGCTAAAGTGGGGAGTGGATCCTGATCTCTGGGGTCTGATCCGTTTCTGGGTTTCTGCTCCCGCTCTCTGCCAGCCTGTGATTTATTGATCAGCATTTGAGTGACAGCTGGAGACGGTTAATTAGAGCTTTGCTGTGCCACTGACACGCCTCTTTCCCACAGGGCAGGCCGGGGGGGCGGGGAGACAAGGTGAGAGAGCTGTCAATCACA
>NC_083768.1:59430930-59465930 GCF_963514075.1 Conger conger | reverse complement strand
TGGCTGTAATGTGTGATTCACTGCGGTCTGTACGGGGTTCAGATCCCTTCTCTTGGCTGTAATGTGTGATTCACTGCGGTCTGTTTGGGGTTCAGAGCCCTTCTCTTGGCTGTAATGTGTGATTCACTGCGGTCTGTACGGGGTTCAGATCCCCTCTGATGGCTGTAATGTGTGGTTCACTGCGGTCTGTACGGGGTTCAGATCCCTTCTCCTGGCTGTAATGTGTGATTCACTGCGGTCTGTACGGGGTTCAGATCCCCTCTGATGGCTGTAATGTGTGGTTCACTGCGGTCTGTACGGGGTTCAGATCCCTTCTCCTGGCTGTAATGTGTGGTTCACTGCGGTCTGTACGGGGTTCAGATCCCTTCTCCTGGCTGTAATGTGTGGTTCACTGCGGTCTGTACGGGGTTCAGATCCCTTCTCCTGGCTGTAATGTGTGATTCATTGCGGTCTGTACGGGGTTCAGATCCCCTCTGATGGCTGTAATGTGTGGTTCATTGCGGTCTGTACGGGGTTCAGATCCCTTCTCCTGGCTGTAATGTGTGGTTCACTGCGGTCTGTACGGGGTTCAGATCCCTTCTCCTGGCTGTAATGTGTGATTCATTGCGGTCTGTACGGGGTTCAGATCCCCTCTGATGGCTGTAATGTGTGATTCATTGCGGTCTGTAGGGGGTTCAGATCCCCTCTGATGGCTGTAATGTGTGATTCATTGCGGTCTGTACAGGGTTCAGATCCCTTCTCCTGGCTGTAATGTGTGATTCATTGCGGTCTGTACGGGGTTCAGATCCCTTCTCCTGGCTGTAATGTGTGATTCACTGCGGTCTGTACGGGGTTCAGATCCCCTCTGATGGCTGTAATGTGTGATTCACTGCGGTCTGTACGGGGTTCAGATCCCTCCTGGCTGTAATGTGTGATTCATTGCGGTCTGTACGGGGTTCAGATCCCCTCTGATGGCTGTAATGTGTGATTCATTGCGGTCTGTACGGGGTTCAGATCCCCTCTGAAGGCTGTAATGTGTGGTTCACTGCGGTCTGTACGGGGTTCAGATCCCTTCTCCTGGCTGTAATGTGTGATTCATTGCGGTCTGTACGGGGTTCAGATCCCCTCTGAAGGCTGTAATGTGTGGTTCACTGCGGTCTGTACGGGGTTCAGATCCCCTCTCCTGGCTGTAATGTGTGATTCATTGCGGTCTGTACGGGGTTCAGATCCCTTCTCCTGGCTGTAATGTGTGATTCATTGCGGTCTGTACGGGGTTCAGATCCTTTTCTCGTGGCTGTAAGTCATGTGATTACTGTCCCCTCCTGAGGGAGTTGATCCAAGGCTCCTCTGTCTCCCCGCTGCGATGTTTAAGCACGTGTGCGTGCCCCTGCCCCTCCCCGTACTGCCCCCCTGTGGCCACCTGTCAGCTGATTTACAGACCGCACATACAGTGTGGTGTTTCGTCTGTCTCGTGTCTGACGTGATTGGTCAGTTCGGTCTGGGAAAGGGGTTATCCGGTCAGAAAGGCTAATCCACAGGGCCCTACGCTGATATTATTTTAGAGGAGCACATGCACTCCTAAGACAAATTTAGGAGCACGCTAACGCTAATTAATAGATGTAAAAAAACGTAGCACTTGGTAATTCATTCAATTCAGTTTTTACATTGCAGTTATTTAGTCGATGATTTTATTCCAAGTGACTTACAGTTGATTAGGCTAAGCAGGGGTCAATCCTTCCTGGAGCAATGTGGGGTTACGGGCCCAACAGCTGCACTGATCTCTTACTGTGGCTACACTGGGGCTTGAACCACCAACCCTCCAGGTCCCAGTCAAGCAATTTAGCCACTAGTTCTCTTGAAGTTTTATTTGAATAATGCATTTTTACAGTAACTGTAAGGTTGGAGAGCCATGTTCTGTGTAGCTCCCTGGGGCTGTCCCTGTCTGTCTGTCTGTCTGTCTGTCCCATGTTTTAGTGGCTCTGTCTCATTACTGGAATACACTGATCATTTCCATCTTCAGTTCTTGGTCATTATTGATCTGAGATAGCCCATGGGTTTCCGTGGCAGCAGACTAGATCCTGACACGGGGGACTCTGCTTCCATTGGGACTTCTGTCCTTCTCCACAGGGAAATCACGGATTCCCAGGAGAACTAGGACCGCCAGGAACCAGGGGGCTGGGGGAGCTGGGTCTCAAAGTAAGAACAGGAATCTCACCTTCAACACCTACACCTGCATTATCTCACCTTCAACACCTACACCTGCATTATCTCACCTACACCTGCATTATCTCACCTACACCTGCATTATCTCACCTACACCTGCATTATCTCACCTACACCTGCGTTATCTCACCTTCAACACCTACACCTGCATTATCTCACCTACACCTGCATTATCTCACCTTCAACACCTACACCTGCATTATCTCACCTACAACACCTACACTTGCATTATCTCACCTACACCTGCATTATCTCACCTACACCTGCATTATCTCACCTTCAACACCTACACCTGCATTATCTCACCTTCAACACCTACACCTGCATTATCTCACCTACAACACCTACACCTGCATTATCTCACCTCCAACACCTACACCTGCATTATCTCACCTACACCTGCATTATCTCACCTTCAACACCTACACCTGCATTATCTCACCTACAACACCTACGCCTGCATTATCTCACCTACAACACCTACACCTGCATTATCTCACCTACAACACCTACACCTGCGTTATCTCACCTACAACACCTACACCTGCGTTATCTCACCTTCAACACCTACACCTGCGTTATCTTACCTAAACCTGCGTTATCTTACCTACACCTGCATTATCTCACCTACAACACCTACACCTGCATTATCTCACCTTCAACACCTACACCTGCATTACCTCACCTTCAACACCTACACCTGCATTATCTCACCTACACCTGCATTATCTCACCTTCAACACCTACACCTGCATTATCTCACCTACACCTGCATTATCTCACCTTCAACACCTACACCTGCATTATCTCACCTACAACACCTACACCTGCATTATCTCACCTACACCTGCATTATCTCACCTACACCTGCGTTATCTCACCTTCAACACCTACACCTGCATTATCTCACCTTCAACACCTACACCTGCATTATCTCACCTACAACACCTACACCTGCATTATCTCACCTCCAACACCTACACCTGCATTATCTCACCTACACCTGCATTATCTCACCTTCAACACCTACACCTGCATTATCTCACCTACAACACCTACACCTGCATTATCTCACCTACAACACCTACACCTGCATTATCTCACCTACAACACCTACACCTGCGTTATCTCACCTACAACACCTACACCTGCGTTATCTCACCTTCAACACCTACACCTGCGTTATCTTACCTAAACCTGCGTTATCTTACCTACACCTGCATTATCTCACCTACAACACCTACACCTGCATTATCTCACCTTCAACACCTACACCTGCATTATCTCACCTTCAACACCTCCACCTGCATTATCTCACCTACACCTGCATTATCTCACCTTCAACACCTACACCTGCATTATCTCACCTACAACACCTACACCTGCGTTATCTCACCTACAACACCTACACCTGCATTATCTCACCTACAACACCTACACCTGCATTATCTCACCTACAACACCTACACCTGCGTTATCTCACCTACAACACCTACACCAGCGTTATCTCACCTTCAACACCTACACCTGCGTTATCTCACCTTCAACACCTACACCTGCATTATCTCACCTTCAACACCTACACCTGTGTTATCTTACCTACAACACCTACACCTGCATTATCTCACCTACAACACCTACACCTGCATTATCTCACCTACAACACCTACACCTGCATTATCTCACCTTCAACACCTACACCTGCATTATCTCACCTTCAACACCTACACCTGCATTATCTCACCTACAACACCTACACCTGCATTATCTCACCTACAACACCTACACCTGCATTATCTCACCTTCAACACCTACACCTGCATTATCTCACCTTCAACACCTACACCTGCATTATCTCACCTTCAACACCTACACCTGCATTATCTCACCTACAACACCTACACCTGCATTATCTCACCTTCAACACCTACACCTGCATTATCTCACCTACAACACCTACACCTGCGTTATCTCCACCTACAACACCTACACCTGCGTTATCTCCACCTACAACACCTACACCTGCGTTATCTCACCTACAACACCTACACCTGCATTATCTCCACCTTCAACACCTACACCTGCGTTATCTCACCTACAACACCTACACCTGCGTTATCTCACCTTCAACACCTACACTTGCGTTATGTTACCTACACCTGCGTTATCTTACCTACACCTGCATTATCTCACCTACAACACTCTTCATGTTCCGCCATGTTTTCATTAATATTCTGAGTGTGATTGTGCAATACATGTAGCCACAGTTTTTAATAATGTCTTGTCTTACCTAATTGAGGAAAACTGCCTACACGTGATAGCATTAGTTCTTGACGTGTGACTGAATTCAATTGTTAATCAAGGAAAATAATTGAAAACAAGTCGAGACCAATAATCAGTTTAAGGGGACGTTTTCTGTCTCTTCAGTTTTCAGCTATGCAGCTGCTTCTGGTACAGATGTAACTGCAGTGGGTATCGATAGAGAATCCTTTAAAATTAGCAGATGGCTTTGAGCGCTGTATGGAGCTTAACGTAAGGAAATTCAACCGAGGGTAAACGCTTAAATCTTTGGGTTGGTTGAGCCAAGATGGAGTGTGAAGAGGGTTCCGTTTCCAACATCTGGTCCGGGAAACATGAGCAAGACCATGGCGCGAGAAACCAGGCAGGGTCGTAAAACAGGATTCAGAAACAGGCACTACAAAAGGGTGTTCTGCCAGCTGTGTGCGGGGTGCAGGTCAGAACCGGGTCAGTTCTGGGGAGAGTTATGGCCCCGGAGCAGCCTGTCAGGTCTGCTTTGGGATTCGTGGGCACGTGACAGGTCTACGGGGGCGGACACTGTTAACACGTGGATGTGGCAGTCTGGTCAACTGGTCATGCGTGGTGACAGTGTGGTGCAGCGATGTCATGTCTTTAAAGCCTCTTATTGTGATGTCATCCATATTGAAAGTGTGATGCTGTGTTGTCACGCGTGCTGGTGAAGGCTGATTGGTGGGTTCTCTGATTTGGGGTTGGGTTCCAGGGGGACCCTGGTCCGAACGGGACAGCCGGGTTTCCCGGGATACCAGGAGAGGACGGGGCCGTGGGTCAGAAGGTGCGTTACTATGGAGACCGAAGAGCTCCTGCATCTCAGCATCTCTGCACACCTTCACTGCACTGCAGCACTGCTAACACATCTCTGCACACCTTCACTGCACTGTAGCACTGCTAACACATCTCTGCACACCTTCACTGCACTGTAGCACTGCTAACACATCTCTGCACACCTTCACTGCACTGTAGCACTGCTAACACATCTCCAGCAACTTTAACCAATCATGTTCATACATGCTAAAAGGTCTGCCATTAGGGACCAATGAGGAGAAGCATTACTGCTATTACAGCAGCGTTGGTGTCCAGAGCTGAGGAGCTAATGTTTACATCGCACGGCCAGCGCAGTAACGCCTCTGCACCGCTCCTGTTTTCGTTCTCTCGCTCCCTCAGGGTGAAACGGGCCTGCAGGGACCGCGAGGGCCCGAGGGAGAGCCGGGTAAAGGTGAACCAGGCGAAAAGGTGACCATGTTATAAAATATTAACACCCGCAGGTGACCCACTGTGACCAATGAGAGACGCAGCTAATTTAATTATGTGGAGTTGAGTTTATAATATGGCATTCAGTGAAGGCTGTCATATGAGCTGACAATAGCAATTTTTACATTTTCTAATTGTTTGTATTGAAGCAACATTTCTGCAGAAAGAACATTATATTACTGCTGCACTTTAATGTGAAATATTGTCTGACGTAATTGAGTGTAATTAATCCCCCGATCACGCTGATTGATGACTGAATTGATATGTAAACTGAAGCGTGGCAGCTGGTGACAGCAGCTTCCTGATGTCATGTTTCCAGGGCGACCGAGGGGACCGGGGCCACAGAGGACTCCCAGGAGTGATGAGCTCTGTGGGGCCGGCGGGCGCCAAGGTGAGCCGTACATGGCCCCCGAGTCACAACTGGGGCCCCTGATCCACACCTGGGGCCCCCTGAGACACCTGGGGCCCCCTGAATCACACCTGGGGCCCCCTGAAACACAACTGGGGCCCCTGATCCACACCTGGGGCCCCCTGAGACACCTGGGGCCCCCTGAGTCACACCTGGGGCCCCCTGAAACACAACTGGGGCCCCTGATCCACACCTGGGGCCCCCTGAGACATCTGGGGCCCCCTGAGTCACACCTGGGGCCCCCTGAAACACACCTGGGGCCCCGGAGTCACACCTGGGGCCCCAGGCTGGATGGTCAGGACTGGGCAGTGTTCCACACACTCATCTCTGGAATGCGTTTCTGCGTGTGTGTGTTTTTAAATACTGTTGTGGCTACAGGGTGTTCTGCAGGGCACGAAGTGCAGTAGTTCCTTGGGTGTCGTCCCATTTCATGAATATGAGATGCGGATTGCTCCCCTGCTGGTACACCTGGCTGGACTGTTTATGCCCTGTTTTCTGTCCCACCTGCAGAGCAACCTGTCAGGGTATATTAGTCACATGGTCTTGGTCACAATGACAAATGGATCTGGTCACACGGTCCAAGTGACATGGTTTTGGTCACATTACATTACATTACATTACATTATTGGCATTTGGCAGATGGCAGATGCTCTTATCCAGAGCGATGTACAGTTGATTAGACTAAGCAGGAGACAATCCTCCCCTGGAGCAATGGAGGGTTAAGGGCCTCGCTCAAGGGCCCAACAGCTGTGCGGATCTCATTGTGGCTACACCAGGATTAGAACCACCGACCTTGTGTGTCCCAGTCATTTACCTTAACCACTAGGCTACAGGCCGCCGATGGCTTAATCTCATGGTTTTGGTCTCTCTGTTCTCTCCAGGGGGAGCCTGGAATTCTAGGCCCACCGGGGTTGCCGGGGCCAACAGGGAGGAGCATAGCGGGGCCAAAGGTCAGCCTAAGAGGACAGTTCTGCCCTTAGCCACACCTCCTCATAAATATTCATGAGCTACGATATAGCATTGTTACCAGCTTGGAACGTCCTGTAGTTTGGGTGTTAGAGAGGGTGGAGGTACTGCAAGAGTTAGCCTGTAGTTTGGGTGTTAGGGAGGGTGGAGCAGGGCAGGAGTTAGCCTGTAGTTTGGGTGTTAGGGAGGGTGGAGCAGTGCAGGAGTTAGCCTGTAGTTTGGGTGTTAGAGAGGGTGGAGGTACTTCAGGAGTTAGCCTGTAGTTTGGGTGTTAGGGAGGGTGGAGCAGTGCAGGAGTTAGCCTGTAGTTTGGGTGTTAGAGAGGGTGGAGGTACTGCAGGAGTTAGCCTGTAGTTTGGGTGTTAGGGAGGGTGGAGCAGTGCAGGAGTTAGCATGTAGTTTGGGTGTTAGAGAGGGTGGAGGTACTGCAGGAGTTAGCCTGTAGTTTGGGTGTTAGAGACGGTGGAGCAGTGCAGGAGTTAGCCTGTAGTTTGGGTGTTAGAGAGGGTGGAGGTACTGCAGGAGTTAGCCTGTAGTTTGGGTGTTAGAGAGGGTGGAGGTACTGCAGGAGTTAGCCTGTAGTTTGGGTGTTAGAGAGGGTGGAGGTACTGCAGGAGTTAGCCTGTAGTTTGGGTGTTAGAGAGGGTGGAGGTACTGCAGGAGTTAGCCTGTAGTTTGGGTGTTAGAGAGGGTGGAGCAGTGCAGGAGTTAGCCTGTAGTTTGGGTGTTAGAGAGGGTGGGGAAGTTTGCCAGAGAGAAGGGTAGACAGTTAACCTTTCATACAGGATACTGGCCACACCCACAGTCATGGAGCGAGTGATGTCATTCTGATGTGGCGTGTTCTGATTGGCAGGGTGACCCCGGTCCTCCTGGGCTGGCTGGTCCTACAGGGGAGGCAGGAATCGGGACGCCCGGACCCAAGGTAAGCTCCCCGCTGATGGGGGGGTCCGGGGACCGGGGGGTGTGCGGGGTGAGGGTGGCACAGATCAGAGAACATGGTGGAACATGGTGCTCCTCTGTTTCAGGGGGACAAAGGACTTCCCGGACCAGTGGGTCCAGTGGGATTAAGAGGAGAAGGGTACATTGGACCTGAGGTGTGTGTGTGTGTGTGTGTGTGTGTGTGTGTGTGTGAGTGTGTGTGTGTGTATGTGTATATGTGTTTATGTGAGTGTGTGTGTGTGTGTGTGTGTTACTGTGTCTCAGTCTCTCTTACTGGTCCTCTGTAACCCTCAGGGATCTGCTGGAGTGCTGGGGCCGCCTGGAGAGCCAGGCCCGGAGGGGAAAGGGATCCCCGGCCCCAAGGTCCGAGTCCCTCTTCAGTCCCCCTGGATTCCCCCACAGAATGACAGCAAAAAATCCTCACAATATCAATTATTTATTATAATATTATTAAAATATTATTATTATTATTATTTTTAAATCAGTACTTGCATGATAGTACTGTAATGGTGAAAATGTTTTATCAGTGACCGTGGGGCATTGTGGGTAATCAGTAAATGTCTGTGTGTAACGGTGAACAGCCCAGGGAGAGGCCGTCGGCTGTTTTAATGTCCTGTAATTAAAATGGATTCCGTCTGTTCCTTCATTTAGGGAAACAGGGGCATTCCCGGGACCCAGGGGACTTTGGGGCCCCCAGGAATCGGACTACTGGGCCCCCCGGTGAGATACACAAACGAGCCTCTCTGCTTCCCAGGTTTTAGTGCCCCAGAGGCATGTCTCTCTGCCCTCCTGTATTTTGTCCAATCATGTGAAGCCCCTCCGGTCATGTGGCTAAAATCACAAATATCCACACATTATTCTTAAAATGTCACTGAAAAGACATGAAAAGTGTAAATCTGATTTGAGCGTGATATCAGCACATTGATTTGAGTGTGATATCAGAACATTGATTTGAGTCTGATATCACCACATTGATTTAGTCTGATATCACCACATTGATTTAGTCTGATATCACCACATTGATTTAGTCTGATATCACCACATTGATTTAGTCTGATATCACAACATTGATTTGAGTGTGATATCAGGTGTGATATCTGCACATTGATTTGAGTGTGACATCAGCACATTGATGTGAGTGATATCAGCACAGTGATATGAGTGATATCAGCACAGTGATTTGAGTGATATCAGCGCAGTGATGCTGTCCTGGCCTTCCCAGGGTCCCCCGGGGCAGCTGGGGCTGATTGGACCACACGGACAGGCAGGAGACGGCATTCAGGGACCGAAGGTTGGGCGTCCCTCACACACCTTCTCTGTCTTTTATTTCAGCAATATATAAACAAGGCTATATTTATTTTAATATAAATTGTTGTGAAATATAATGATAATAATGGTATAGCACATATTTGCAGTGTATTGCAAGGTTATATTAGTGTAGTTTATACTGTAACTGGCCCACACACCCCTGGTTGAGTGGGTAGCGCTGGCATAGTCAGCTTAGCCGTGGATCGCAGCAGTGTTGTGTGATGCTCCTGCACTTCCCCTCCCTGTCTGTAGGGGGAGCTGGGGTTCACGGGCATAGCTGGCCCCCGAGGGGCCCCCGGACAGGGTCGTCTGGGACAGAAGGTACCAGGAGAGGAGCCTGAGCACTGAAGGCACACCTGTTCAAATCACACCTGGGCTCACCGAACGCTGAATGACGCAACATCGTACCTGCATTCATAACGCTTTACTATGAGTTCACCTGCACTGGCATTAGCTGATGTTGTTCATTAACTAACTACTGCAGAGTTCATCTGCACAGCGTTGTTTATGTACAGTACCAGTCAAACACATTTTGGAGCCTTTTTTGTTATTTTTCTGATTAATGTTTTATTTTCTCTGTTTCATCAAACAATTCACGATACGAAAATTCTCAGCTTTTATTAAAGATTAATGTATACATTTTTTCCATGTAGCATTTACAACACTTTTATACATTTTGATGTTTGAGACAAATTAACATAAAGTCAAATGAAATAGTCATGTTTTGTATTTGGTTGCATATATTTGTATGCCTTTAAATCTATCAACATCACCAAATCTCAAGCGATACTAAAACCACTTTGTATTTAATTGGACCTCTATGGGAATTGGGGGTTGGGACTTGATTCAGCTGTAAATTATGCTGATACAGTATGGAACACATTTGTGGATTAAATGGCTTTTAGTCATCAAGGGTCGGAGGTATCTGAATTGTTTGATGTCTTATTTCCAGTATTTGTCATCAATCAGAAAAAGCTGTATTTGTGATTCATTCATGTTCACTGCATTACTGAATGCCAGTTCATATTGGAATGACAGAAATAGTGCTGAATAATACAATACCATACCAGCTCTTAGTTGCTTCAGCCTGTGCTATGACATCATCCTGTTCTGATGCTGTGATTGGCCGGTGTTGATTTCCCCTGCAGGGAAGCCCGGGGCCCACTGGTGAGCGGGGCAGGAAGGGAGAGGGCGGAGTCATGGGGGCTTCAGGTTCACCTGGAGGCAGGGTACAGTGAACCTGCGATCGTCTCACATACACTCACAGTACACTACATACACTACCCACAGTATATTACATACACTATACTCACAGCATGCTAAATATACTATAGTCACAGTACACTACATACACTATACTCCCAGAATGCTAAATATACTATACTCACAGTACACTACATACACTACCCACAGTATATTACATACACTATACTCACAGCATGCTAAATATACTATAGTCACAGTACACTACATACACTATACTCCCAGCATGCTAAATATACTATACTCACAGTACACTACATACACTACCCACAGTATATGACATACACTATACTCACAGCATGCTAAATATACTATACCCACAGTATATTACATACACTATACCCACAGTATACTAAATATACTATACTCACAGTATATTACATACACTATACCCACAGTATACTAAATATACTATACCCACAGTATACTACATACACTATACTCACAGCATGCTAAATATACTATAGTCACAGTACACTACATACACTATACTCCCAGCATGCTAAATATACTATAGTCACAGTACACTACATACACTATACTCCCAGCATGCTAAATATACTATACTCACAGTACACTACATACACCACCCACAGTATATTACATACACTATACTACCAGCATGCTAAATACACTATACTCACAGCATGCTAAATATACTATACTCACAGTATATTACATACACTATACTCACAGTATACTACATACACTATACTCACAGTATATTACATACACTATACTCACAGTATACTACATACACTATACTCACAGTACACTACATACACTATACTCACAGTATTTTACATACACTATACTCACAGTATACTACATACACTATACTCACAGTACACTACATACACTACCCACAGTATATTACATACACTATACTACCAGCATGCTAAATACACTATACTCACAGCATGCTAAATATACTATACTCACAGTATATTACATACACTATACTCACAGTATACTACATACACTACACTCACAGTATACTACATACACTATACTCACAGTATATTACATACACTATACTCACAGTATACTACATACACTATACTCACAGTATATTACATACACTATACTCACAGTATATTACATACACTATACTCACAGTATACTACATACACTATACTCACAGTATATTACATACACTATACTCACAGTATACTACATACACTATACTCACAGTATACTACATACACTATACTCACAGTATATTACATACACTATACTCACAGTATATTACATACACTATACTCACAGTATACTACATACACTATACTCACAGTATACTACATACACTATACTCACAGTATATTACATACACTATACTCACAGTATGCTACATACACTACCCACAGTATATTACATACACTATACTCACAGTATACTACATACACTATACTCACAGTATATTACATACACTATACTCACAGCATGCTAAATATACTATAGTCACAGTACACTACATACACTATACTCCCAGCATGCTAAATATACTATACTCACAGTACACTACATACACCACCCACAGTATATTACATACACTATACTACCAGCATGCTAAATACACTATACTCACAGCATGCTAAATATACTATACTCACAGTATATTACATACACTATACTCACAGTATACTACATACACTATACTCACAGTATATTACATACACTATACTCACAGTATACTACATACACTATACTCACAGTACACTACATACACTATACTCACAGTATATTACATACACTATACTCACAGTATACTACATACACTATACTCACAGTACACTACATACACTACCCACAGTATATTACATACACTATACTACCAGCATGCTAAATACACTATACTCACAGCATGCTAAATATACTATACTCACAGTATATTACATACACTATACTCACAGTATACTACATACACTACACTCACAGTATACTACATACACTATACTCACAGTATATTACATACACTATACTCACAGTATACTACATACACTATACTCACAGTATATTACATACACTATACTCACAGTATATTACATACACTATACTCACAGTATACTACATACACTATACTCACAGTATATTACATACACTATACTCACAGTATACTACATACACTATACTCACAGTATACTACATACACAATACTCACAGTATATTACATACACTATACTCACAGTATATTACATACACTATACTCACAGTATACTACATACACTATACTCACAGTATACTACATACACTATACTCACAGTATATTACATACACTATACTCACAGTATGCTACATACACTACCCACAGTATATTACATACACTATACTCACAGTATACTACATACACTATACTCACAGTATATTACATACACTATACTCACAGTGTACTACATACACTATACTCACAGTATATTACATACACTATACTCACAGTATACTACATACACTATACTCACAGTATACTACATACACTATACTCACAGTATACTAAACATACTCACTGCACAGTGCTCCCGTCATGCAGAGTGTATCTATTTTACCTTTTGTAGTCCCTCTTCACTCATATATCACAGCAGGGCCTTTAGTTTATTTCATGACTGTATGCTATATACACAAAATATAATTAAATAAACAAAGTTAAAGCATATCTGTGGTTCATTTACATGCTATGCGATATGTGCGATATGGACACGTGTATGAATTAAGACAGACTGTGTTTGAGACAGACCGTGTTTGACCTAACCTTTAATAACCTCTCTCCATGTTACAGGGGAACCCTGGGCAGAAGGGAGATCCTGGCCTGACGGTTAGTGTAGTGTGTGTGTGTGTGTGTGTGTGTATGTGTGTGTGTGTGTGTGTGTGTGTGTGTGTGTGTGAGTATGTGTGCGTGTGTGTGAGTATGTGTGCATGTGTGTGTGTATGTGTGTGTGAGTGAGTATGTGTGCATGTGTGTGTGTGTGTATGTTATTTCAATACTGCTTGAATTTGCTTCAACAGAAAGAGGAAGTCATTGACATCATCAGAGAAGTTTGCGGTAAGATCACATATCAGCCTTATCGTTTATTGACCTTCTGTCCAATGTGAAAGCAGACCTTAGACAGTGGCCATGTGACAAATTGAAGACTGGCTAGACTGACTAGTGCATATGGCGGGTACAGAAGTTAAGGGTAATGTTGAGTGTATGATGTTTTATATAGAGTGTGGAAGTTAAGGGTGATGTTGGGTGTATGATGTTTTATATAGAGTGTGGATGTTAAGGGTGATGTTGAGTGTGTGATGTTTTATATAGAGTATGGATGTTAAGGGTGATGTTGAGTGTATGATGTTTTATATAGAGTGTGGAAGTTAAGGGTGATGTTGAGTGTGTGATGTTTTATATAGAGTGTGGATGTTAAGGGTGATGTTGAGTGTGTGATGTTTTATATAGAGTGTGGAAGTTAAGGGTGATGTTGAGTGTGTGATGTTTTATATAGAGTGTGGATGTTAAGGGTGATGTTGAGTGTATGATGTTTTATATATAGTGTGGAGGTTAAGGGTGATGTTGGGTGTATGATGTTTTATATAGAGTGGAAGTTAAGGGTGATGTTGAGTGTATGATGTTTTATATAGAGTGGAAGTTAAGAGTGATGTTGAGTGTATGATGTTTTATATAGAGTGGAAGTTAAGGGTGATGTTGAGTGTATGATGTTTTATATAGAGTGTGGATGTTAAGGGTGATGTTGGGTGTATGATGTTTTATATAGAGTGTGGATGTTAAGGGTGATGTTGGGTGTATGATGTTTTATATAGAGTGGAAGTTAAGGGTGATGTTGAGTGTATGATGTTTTGTATAGAGTGTGGAAGTTAAGGTTAATGTTCAGTGTGTGATGTTTTATATAGAGTGTGGATGTTAAGGGTGATGTTGAGTGTGTGATGTTTTATATAGAGTGTGGAAGTTAAGGGTGATGTTGAGTGTGTGATGTTTTATATAGAGTGTGGATGTTAAGGGTGATGTTGAGTGTATGATGTTTTATATATAGTGTGGAGGTTAAGGGTGATGTTGGGTGTATGATGTTTTATATAGAGTGGAAGTTAAGAGTGATGTTGAGTGTATGATGTTTTATATAGAGTGGAAGTTAAGGGTGATGTTGAGTGTATGATGTTTTATATAGAGTGTGGATGTTAAGGGTGATGTTGGGTGTATGATGTTTTATATAGAGTGTGGATGTTAAGGGTGATGTTGGGTGTATGATGTTTTATATAGAGTGGAAGTTAAGGGTGATGTTGAGTGTATGATGTTTTGTATAGAGTGTGGAAGTTAAGGTTAATGTTGAGTGTGTGATGTTTTATATAGAGTGTGGATGTTAAGGGTGATGTTGAGTGTGTGATGTTTTATATAGAGTGTGGAAGTTAAGGGTGATGTTGAGTGTGTGATGTTTTATATAGAGTGTGGATGTTAAGGGTGATGTTGAGTGTATGATGTTTTATATATAGTGTGGAGGTTAAGGGTGATGTTGGGTGTATGATGTTTTATATAGAGTGGAAGTTAAGAGTGATGTTGAGTGTATGATGTTTTATATAGAGTGGAAGTTAAGGGTGATGTTGAGTGTATGATGTTTTATATAGAGTGTGGATGTTAAGGGTGATGTTGGGTGTATGATGTTTTATATAGAGTGTGGATGTTAAGGGTGATGTTGGGTGTATGATGTTTTATATAGAGTGGAAGTTAAGGGTGATGTTGAGTGTATGATGTTTTGTATAGAGTGTGGAAGTTAAGGGTGATGTTGAGTGTATGATGTTTTATATAGAGTGTGGAAGTTAAGGGTGATGTTGGGTGTATGATGTTTTATATAGAGTATGGATGTTAAGGGTAATGTTGAGTGTATGATGTTTTATATAGAGTGTGGAAGTTAAGGGTGATGTTGGGTGTATGATGTTTTATATAGAGTGGAAGTTAACGGTGATGTTGGGTGTATGATGTTTTATATAGAGTATGGATGTTAAGGGTAATATTGAGTGTATGATGTTTTATATAGAGTGTGGAAGTTAAGGGTGATGTTGGGTGTATGATGTTTTATATAGAGTGGAAGTTAACGGTGATGTTGGGTGTATGATGTTTTATATAGAGTATGGATGTTAAGGGTAATGTTGAGTGTATGATGTTTTATATAGAGTGTGGAAGTTAAGGGTGATGTTGGGTGTATGATGTTTTATATAGAGTGGAAGTTAAGGGTGATGTTGAGTGTATGATGTTTTATATAGAGTGGAAGTTAAGGGTGATGGTGAGTGTATGATGTTTTATATAGAGTGGAAGTTAAGGGTGATGTTGAGTGTGTGATGTTTTATATAGAGTGTGGATGTTAAGGGTGATGTTGAGTGTATGATGTTTTATATATAGTGTGGAGGTTAAGGGTGATGTTGGGTGTATGATGTTTTATATAGAGTGGAAGTTAAGGGTGATGTTGAGTGTATGATGTTTTATATAGAGTGGAAGTTAAGAGTGATGTTGAGTGTATGATGTTTTATATAGAGTGGAAGTTAAGGGTGATGTTGAGTGTATGATGTTTTATATAGAGTGTGGATGTTAAGGGTGATGTTGGGTGTATGATGTTTTATATAGAGTGTGGATGTTAAGGGTGATGTTGGGTGTATGATGTTTTATATAGAGTGGAAGTTAAGGGTGATGTTGAGTGTATGATGTTTTGTATAGAGTGTGGAAGTTAAGGTTAATGTTGAGTGTGTGATGTTTTATATAGAGTGTGGATGTTAAGGGTGATGTTGAGTGTGTGATGTTTTATATAGAGTGTGGAAGTTAAGGGTGATGTTGAGTGTGTGATGTTTTATATAGAGTGTGGATGTTAAGGGTGATGTTGAGTGTATGATGTTTTATATATAGTGTGGAGGTTAAGGGTGATGTTGGGTGTATGATGTTTTATATAGAGTGGAAGTTAAGAGTGATGTTGAGTGTATGATGTTTTATATAGAGTGGAAGTTAAGGGTGATGTTGAGTGTATGATGTTTTATATAGAGTGTGGATGTTAAGGGTGATGTTGGGTGTATGATGTTTTATATAGAGTGTGGATGTTAAGGGTGATGTTGGGTGTATGATGTTTTATATAGAGTGGAAGTTAAGGGTGATGTTGAGTGTATGATGTTTTGTATAGAGTGTGGAAGTTAAGGGTGATGTTGAGTGTATGATGTTTTATATAGAGTGTGGAAGTTAAGGGTGATGTTGGGTGTATGATGTTTTATATAGAGTATGGATGTTAAGGGTAATGTTGAGTGTATGATGTTTTATATAGAGTGTGGAAGTTAAGGGTGATGTTGGGTGTATGATGTTTTATATAGAGTGGAAGTTAACGGTGATGTTGGGTGTATTATGTTTTATATAGAGTATGGATGTTAAGGGTAATATTGAGTGTATGATGTTTTATATAGAGTGTGGAAGTTAAGGGTGATGTTGGGTGTATGATGTTTTATATAGAGTGGAAGTTAACGGTGATGTTGGGTGTATGATGTTTTATATAGAGTATGGATGTTAAGGGTAATGTTGAGTGTATGATGTTTTATATAGAGTGTGGAAGTTAAGGGTGATGTTGGGTGTATGATGTTTTATATAGAGTGGAAGTTAAGGGTGATGTTGAGTGTATGATGTTTTATATAGAGTGGAAGTTAAGGGTGATGTTGAGTGTATGATGTTTTATATAGAGTGGAAGTTAAGGGTGATGTTGAGTGTATGATGTTTTCTATAGAGTGGAAGTTAAGGGTGATGTTGGGTGTATGATGTTTTCTATAGAGTGGAAGTTAAGGGTGATGTTGGGTGTATGATGTTTTATATAGAGTGTGGATGGTAAGGGTGATGTTGGGTGTATGATGTTTTATATAGAGTGGAAGTTAAGGGTGATGTTGGGTGTATGATGTTTTATATAGAGTGGAAGTTAAGGGTGATGTTGGGTGTATGATGTTTTATATAGAGTGTGGAAGTTAAGGGTGATGTTGGGTGTATGATGTTTTGTCATCCTGTTCTGAAAGGGTGTGGGATTGGCTGCAGTGAGAAGCCCCAGGAGCTGGTCTTCGTGATCGACAGCTCAGAGAGCGTGGGTCGTGAGGACTTTGAGCGGGTGAAGGGCTTTGTGTCGGCGCTGATGGAGCGCGTGCCTGTGAGCTCGACCGCCACGCGCGTGGGCGTGGTGCAGTACGGCCGGGTCGCCGCGGTGACGGCCGGGCTGCGGCAGGGCTGGGACGGCGAGGCCGTGAAGCGGGCGGTGAGGGAGATGCCCTACCTGGGCGAGGGCAGCAGCACGGGCGCCGCCCTCCGCAGGGCGCTGCAGGTACTGCAGGCGGCGCGCGGCGGGGCCAGGCGGGTGCTGCTGCTGGTCACGGGCGGACAGACGGACGGCGGGGACCGCGCGGCCCTGCGGGACGCGGCTCAGGACGCCCGCGCCGCCGGGGTGGAGGTGTTCGCCGTGGGCGTGGCCGGGCCCACGGACCCCGCGTACGCACAGTTCCTGTCGGAGATCAACGACGTGGCGTCCGACCCTGTGCAGGACCACGTCTTCATCATCAGTGACTATAAGACCCTGCCCAGTACGTGTGCTCATACATTTAAATGTGTTATTAAACTCACACCAAAGTGTATTCTTAAACTGAAGAATTATTGCCCATCTCATAAGTAATGGGACCCCGAGTTCTACGAGTCGAGGAGTTGATTAGGGCGACAGCCTGAACACTCTCTCACATACGCAAGCACTCATTCACTTACTCATGATGAGGATGAGGGTGATGGTGATGGTGATGATGATGGTGATGATAATGATGATGATGATGATGGTGATGATGATGATGGTGATGATAATGATGATGGTGATGATGATGATGATGATGATGGTGATGATGATGATGATGATGATGATGGTGATGGTGATGGTGATGGTGATGATGATGGTGATGGTGATGATGGTGAAGATGGTGATGGAGATGATGATGATGATGATGGTGATGATGATGATGATGGTGATGATGATGATGATGGTGATGATGATGATGGTGATGGTGATGGTGATAATGATGATGATGATGAAGATGATGGTGATGATGATGATGATGGTGATGATGGTGATGGTGAAGATGATGGAGATGATGATGATGATGATGATGAAGATTTGTTTTTTATCTCCCAGTGTTGGAGGTGAAGCTGCTGAGTCGGATCTGCGAGTATTCCCATGATTCCATCTTTTCGGCCATCGTGGACTCCATCCTGCCCTCTGGCCCGGGACGCCCCCCCCTCCCCCCCCCACCCCGCGGGGACACGCCCGCCCCGTCTGAGGACCGGCTGAACGCCCTGACGGAAGGGGCCTCGTCACCACAGCCCCGCCCCTCCACCACCGGCCCCCACACCACAACCAACTGGCAGTATGTTCCGGAAACCACGGGGGGCCCAACCGACCAGCTCCCCCCCCACACCCAGAACAGCTTCACACCCGGTAACCCCCCCTTTACCCTCTCACCTCTCACCTTTCACCTTTCACCCTTATGGTGCCGTTTTTATTTACTGAAAAACCAGCATTTCTCCAATGGCAGACAGTCTTACAGGTGAATCTGCTAGCAGGAGGTCTGTCGCTGTTGTTTTTAGTCGAGCTAAAGTGGATTTAGTCTATTTGCAAAATTAAGAGAATTGACCGCACATCTATGGCCAGGCATTCTGCTGCCCTGAGCACATTGGAGAGTTAATTTCACATTGGGGGGGTAACATGGCTGGGAAGAGATAATGACACCCTGAGGTTGCAAATTGGAGCATTCTGGTGGAAATAATAATCTTTTTCCTTGCCCTGAAAACATTTCTCTCTCTCCCTCCCTTCCTCTCTCTCTGTCCCTCCCTCTCTCCGTTAGACGTGGGGTGTGGGGAGGATCTGGACCCAGGCTCTTGTAGAGACTATGAGGTTCAGTGGTACTACGACTCGGTGGCCAACTCTTGCGCCCAGTTCTGGTTCGGCGGCTGTGAGGGGAACAGGAACCGCTTTGAGACGGAGGCCAACTGCATTACCGCATGCGTCCGGAGCCCGACATGACCCTGAAAACACACACACACACACACACACACACACACACACACACACACTCACACACACACACACACACACACACACTCACACACACACACACACACACACACACACTCACACACACACATACACACACACACACACACACTCTCACACACTCACACACACACATACACACACACACACACACACACTCTCACACACTCACACACACACACTCACACACACACACACACACACTCACACACACACACACACACACTCACACACACACACACACACACACACACACACACACACACTCACACACACACATACACACACACACACACACTCACACACACACATACACACACACACACACACACACACTCACACACACACATACACACACACACACACACACACTCTCACACACACTCACACACACACACTCTCTCACACTCACACACTCTCACACACACTCACACACACACACACACACACATACACACACACACTCTCACACACTCACACACACACACACTCTCACACTCACACACTCTCACACACACACTCATACACACTCTCACACACACTCACACACACACACTCTCTCACACTCACACACTCTCACACACACACTCATACACACTCTCACACGCACGCACACACGCCATACACACGCACACACTCTCACACACACTCATACACACTCTCACACGCACACACACACGCCATACACACGCACACACTTACACACACACTCACACACGCAGGCACATACACGCACACCATACTCACACACGGCCACACACACACACACACACGCACAAGGAGCCATCCCGAATATGCTCTGAACACACACACACACACACGCTGTGTGTGACTGAGCGAATGTGTGTGTTCTGTGTGATGTCCAGAGCTGAAGTAACGGGAGAGCCCTCTGTCACTCATGTTTACACACACTGTGCCGAGCCTTGCTATATAAGCTGTATGAATGAGCTGTCCGTGAAGAGTGATTATTCCACATTGTGTCCTGACATTAAGCCAGGAACAGGCCCTTGTTTAGCCGGACTGATGTGTGATAAGTCACTGTCAATATCACCTCAGTGTTACACTAAAAGAGACAACCTGTAACCTGTAACATGAAACAAAGTGTTTAAATATAGCCTTTATAATTTTATACAAATGTTCAAAATGTCATTTTAAATAAAAGATATGAATACATGTGCGTGTTTGTGTTTGTGTGCCAGTGTGTGTGTGGGTATGTGTGTGTGTGTGTGTGTGTGTGTGAGAGAGAGAGGGAGAGAAGAAAGAGAGAGAGAGAGGGAGAGAGAGATGATGCTCCTATGCAATGCTGAACTTTGTATCACAGTTCAAAAGGAAAACCCACTTCCCAGTGAATGCCATACAAGTTACATCACATTACATTATTACATTACATTACACTACATTACATTACATTACATTACATTACATCACATTACATTACATTGCATCACATCACATTACATTACATCACATTACATCACATTACATTACATTACATCACATTACATTACATTACATTACATTACATCACATCACATTACATCACATTACATTACATCACATTACATTACATTACATCACATCACATCACATTACATTACATCACATTACATTACATCACATTACATTACATCACATTACATCACATTACATCACATCACATTACATCACATTACATTACATCACATTACATTACATTACATCACATCACATCACATCACATTACATTACATTATTACATTACATTACATTACATTACATTATTACATTACATTATTACATTACATTACATTACATTATTGCCATTTGGCAGACGCTCTTATCCAGAGCGACGTACAACAAAGTGCCTACCCATAACCAAGTTCTGTGTCAAAGTGACAGAAAATAGAATACAGGCGTCCAAATGTACAGTGCATGTCCCAGAAACCGGATAAATGAATGCAATGGGAAAATGTGCCTCTGTGCCTCTATCCACACCACAAATGCCAAAATAATCAGACCTTGTATAAACAACATGTTTCTATGGGGCTGACGCCTGAGTACGAATCTTAAATACTGAGCACCTGCTCAAATGTCTGTGCTCCTAGTTGAGCAGCTCTATAACCTCAATTCCAACAAATTACTAAAATAATTAAAGGTAAGATTTTTGTGTTAAAACATTGTTACAAAACTATTCTAAATCCCTTCCAATCATTGAAAAAATCTCACTGACATGTTGACTCACCCTCTGCCTGTGTTTATAATCCTTAAAGTCGGGTTTCAAAATATACAGTAGTTGGCCCGACACTCTGTCCCAAAACATTGTATAACGATACAATAATTCAAGTTCATTCGTTTGAAAATTGGTTCTAAGCACCAACAAACACCTTCAACATCAGCGCGTTTACAGAGACGGGGGAGGGATAAACAGTACTGTTGTTTGAAGGTTTGTTGGTGTTATTGCTCTCTTGACCGTTAGAAGCCCGAAATTACCTATTGTACCTTTAAACTGTTTCCAAACAGCATTTGTCAACCAGCAAAAATCGCGGTAAATCATGTATCGTCATACCGCATGAGGGCGGTAGGATATGAAGTTGTGACGGAATCATGTTCATTCAGAACAAAAATATCTATGGTGCGGAGGCAAGCGGAAGTCGAATAAACAATAATATACTTCAGGAAGATTTCGTACACGGCCTACCGTTTTAGTGGATCAAGTAAGTTCCGGTTAAAAGACTTAAAAACACTCGGATGTAAGGAGTTCCGGTAGCAACGTTTTATTGGAAAATGCCACTTGACAGTTTCAAAAGCAAACGGGGCATCGTCAAATATCTTGTTGCGATTAGAGAATCTCAGCAGAACCTGTCAAGGTCTGTAGATAAACAAAAATGTCACGTTAGGTAACTATCCTCCTCTAGTTATGCCCTAAGATTGATTAGATAGGTTAGTTCAATGTCTTCACAGAATGCACGTCTTTATTTGATTTAATAGTACATACATCCGATTCGGGCTCAATATTTTGAATCCCTCCGGATTTGCCCAACTGACTTTGAATGAATGAGTTTTGGGACTAAGAATCCCCAGACACCAGCCTAAGACTTCACCAAAGGTAAGATGAGCAACCACAGGTCAAACTACTGTAAGTTAGCCAGCTAATCGTGTTTTTGCTGTGGGAATCAATTTGCTCGCTTGCCAGCAGTTTTTGTTAGTGTAACTGCTGTATTTTGACATAAAGTTAACGATGACCAGTTTTGCGTGCTGGGTCTTCGCTGACTGAAAGAGCTGATCGTTTATTATTATACTAAATCTGTGTTTTCCAAAGCCGTAGCGCGACGCATGGCAAATCCAGCGCACGTCTCCAAGGTCCGGGCGTTGTACAAACGGATCCTCCAACTGCACCGGTTTCTGCCCGTGGACCTGCGGGCTTTGGGTGACCAGTATGTCAAAGACGAATTCAGGAGACACAAATCGGCAAAGCCAGGCGAGGTCACGTCGTTCATGATAGAATGGGAGGTAAGAATGACCTCATTATTGTCCCCGCGGGGAAATTCGTCTTTGGCACAATGCTACAATCACCTGTGATGAATGCCCTGGTGTAAAATCCAGCTATGGCCATTTTGAAATTACCGGCTACCTGCTGTTTCAAAACATAATTAGCTTGAGCTGGTCAAACCATGTTAAGTATGGAGCTGGTCTGAACTGGTCAACCAGCTACCAGCTGTTTTTTTTTGTTTGTTTAGTTTTTTCAGCAGGGTGGACAAACATTGCATGTGCCTCTATTATTTATACACATTTTTTCATCAAATAACATTCATTCACTAACAGCTACAATGTAGTATGCATGGTCCCAATTACTCCCAACCTACTGTTGGTAAGTTCACTTTTTTAAAGGTACAATAGGTCATTTCGGACTTCTAATGCCCAAGAGAGGAATAGCAGCAACAAACACGCTCAAACCACAACACTGTTTATCCCTCCCCCTTCTCTGTAAACTCGCTGACGTTGAACCGCCATTAGCTGTGACAATTAGAACCAATTTTCAACCAATGAGCTTGAATTATTGCACATTTATACAATGTATTCGTAGGACTGTATATTTTGAAACTCCAATTTAAGGACTATAAACACAGGCAGGAGGGTGAGTCAACATGTCAGTGAGCCTTTTTCAATGATAGGAAGGGATTTACAATGGTCTTGGAACAATGTTTTAGCACAAAAATCTTACCTATTGTACCTTTAATATGGCATTTAGTTCATGTTTCTAGTTAGCCCACCCAGGCTGCTTCACAAGCGCCTTCACAAACATCTGAGAGAAATTACTGAAGCCGCAGACCCTGATATCCATAGAACGGAGAGTCTAAAAAAAACTGGCGTCATGTAGCCAGGTTTTCACCGGGTCAGGTGTTGGATACGCAGCGCCGTGACAAAGTATTTGCCCCCTTCCTGATTTCCTCTATTTGTCACACGGAATGAAATAACCATTTAATGTAATAATGAATTCAATAATAGTCGTTCACTCGGTTTCCCTTTGTCTGGTGTTACGTGTCGTGTGAACATCTGAAGCCGTTCGGTATGAAAAATGCGCGATGATCAGGAAGCTGTAACGCGTTTCTCTCCGCTGCTGCTTACCCTCAGAGGCATTCCGCTCTCAGCCAGCTGTTCCT
This sequence comes from Conger conger, assembly GCF_963514075.1. Classification (NCBI taxonomy): domain Eukaryota; kingdom Metazoa; phylum Chordata; class Actinopteri; order Anguilliformes; family Congridae; genus Conger; species Conger conger. Next base: position 59,441,556 of record NC_083768.1, on the reverse strand, counting down.
GGGGAGAAACCTGCAGGTAGACTGTAGGACTAGCATACCCCCTAACACACTGAACCCTGCTTGCCAGCAAGTCGGAGTTAGCATGCTGTGGCCACATTAGCATAGTAAATGGTAAATGGTTGGCGTTTATATAGCGCCTTTATCCAAAGCGCTGTACAATTGATGCTTCTCATTCACCCATTCATACACACACTCACACACCAACGGCAATTGGCTGCCATGCAAGGCGCCGACCAGCGCGTCAGGAGCATTTGGGGGTTAGGTGTCTTGCTCAAGAACACTTCGACACAGCCAGGGTGGGATTCGAAACCAGCAACCCTCCGACTGCCAGACGACTGCTCTTATCACCTGAGCCGTTGTCGCACAGTAGCCAGAACTACTTTAGCTTTTCTTTGGAGGAAAGTGCAGGTTGGCATGTATTGCTAGGGCTAATAATACTGTTCGAGTTAGTGCTGACAGAATAGAGACATTTCCACACACAGGAGTTTTCCAGAGATCTGTTTATACGCCACGGCTTAATCATATTTTACTATTCCTCGGTGTAAATAATCTAGGACTTGCGTATGCGTATATAACGAATATCCCGGTTGAGATGCGATGTTCATTTGTGGCCACAAGGTGGCAACACATTCCCATGTGCCACACATGCACAGTGCCTGTCTGTGATTACATGGATTATATTTTAATAACTGAATCCGTCCCCTTTTCATTATAACACTTGGACCTGTTGAATCAGGGCACGGAATAATGCCCCCCTGGTACAATTTAAACATTGACGGTCCAAGTACCACCTGTGGAATCAATCTGTCACCATTATTGGTTTATTTTTGTGTTGTTATTGTAACAACACAGGGAGAGACATATGTTTTTGCACATTAAACCTTCCGTCTCGCTAAAATCACTTGTCGTTTCTGTTTCTCTTTCTCTGTAATAATAGGCTAGGGGATCCAAATGGAATCTCTTATTCCGCCCGTGCATGGACACGGTAGCAGTAAAATACAGATGGTTTGTGTTGGCAGGAGGCGCAGAGAATATTGCTTCAATCACTCTCAGTTGTCCGTCTTTAGGGAAGGGGACACCGCCATCAATAGTTTCCCGAACATCCCGAACTCATTAAATGTGTATATGCCTGGGCTGCTACGTAAACAGCCTTGTCGTTTAATCTAAGCCACCTTCCCCGAACAGCCATTTCAGGGTTTTCTGCGCGTGTTTGTCCTTTTAAAATAAATTTTACGGTTATTTGTGGAGAGAGATTAAGAGCGAGTGGAGCCAGTTTTGCACCGGTCAACAGACGACAGCTAGCGCCAGTGCAGATGGTGTATTAGAGGAGGGAGTTATGATTCTTTTTGGATTGAAATAACCCGCTCAATTTTCCAATTGAGTGTTGTAATCGTTTTCTGCCATTTTCCCTCGGTGATGTCCGCTAGTCGCCCTTGAATTAAGTTAGCGTTCTGAACCGTACGAAAGCAGCAGCGGCTTCGGGGACAACAGCACAACGGCGAACGTTTGCAGCGAACTATGTTGGCGAATGTTCGGTAACGTCGTTTGGCATTTTGAACGCACGTCAGATTTCGGAATCCTCCAGTGCGAGGTAGATCAGTGTTGCAGTATTGTAACTGCAGTAACACACACATTAACATTACAGCATGTTGTAAATGACGTCCACTTTTACCTGGACATGACCTCTTTTTGGGTCCTAAAAAATCTGTCCGGGAGGGTTTTACAAATTCTTTCAAATGTCCAGGTTTTTGCTTTGCCTGTTCCACAGACCCTCCCGCCCCCCTCTTAATATCGTTTTTCGTTCCGTAAGTGTAACGTTACGCATACACTATTAAAAATGTTGTATAAGGCGCCACACTGGCGTTACGCACAGTTACCAATTTGTATCGCGCGTCGCACTTCAGTAACATTCAGTAACTGAATGCGCAGACAAGGAAGACTGAAGAAAACTAAAGACTGAAGAATAATTATCTTTTTCTTTTTGTTAAATTGATTTGTTTTTGAGGCTATTATTCTATTATTCATATTATTATTACATTAGTTAGAGATAACTTAAGCCTAATACTTGTTATGGAGAGATATTTTGTTACATAGCTGAATTTTCTATTCATGTTGTACAGAAGAGTCACCGTATGTAAATGTGACTTCAGAGCGCCCGGCTGTGCGGTCCCGCCACCCGGGAGGTTCCGTTACCGCGGCCCTCGATCGACGCGCTCCGTCAACCGCCTGATGGCCGTTAAAGACACGCCTCTCTGGCCCTCGCCGTCAGGAACCGCTCACAATGTAATTATGAATTAAAAGAGATCGCACCTGCTGTTAATTGCTCTAATTAAGGGGGAGGCTAATTACAGGCTGATTCAGCGGCCCTCTCTTTGTGCCTCTCCCCTGGTGGCGTTCTGATGGCATCTGGACTTAAGGGCGGGGGGTTCACGGAGAACGTTCCCCCCCGAAATAGACTCGCTCCTTTTCCGCTCGTCAGCCTGCAGATATTCCCGACGGAGGCGCGTGAATGTTGCTGTGAGCGGGGAATTGGCAGCATCCCGCAGCCGCTTCAGGGACGACAGCACTCTGCTCTCTCCAGCGGGACGCGGCAAGCCCGGCGGTCCCTGCCGAGTGCGATTCAAAATGCGCATTCCCCCAAAAACCGCCACCAGCCAATTAACGCTCTGGCCTGCTGCGTGATTCTGTCAGAATCCTGAAAGCTTGTCATATTTCTCCCTGGATGGGCTGGTTGCTTTAGTATAAATAAAGTCATTTAGCAGATGTTTTTATCCAGAGTGATGGGTGAAAGTCTGCGCAGGCAGGTTCTGACGAAGACTGGTGATACTAAGGCATCGGAATCACAGCTAGCGGTTGGAGTTGGTGCCAGACCTGGGTCAAGTACATAGCCTAATTGTTTTTCGGATTCAAATACTTTTCTATGCTTGTCTGGATAGAAACATAGTATTGATTGGAACCTAGGAAACCCGTGAAATGCTCTCAAAAAGTGCCAACCCCGCCGTCTGGTCCTCTTGGTTGGCTCATTTGCAACAGGCAAGATCAGTCGAGCACAAAAAAGTATTTAAATGCCAGGTCTGGTTGGTTGGCATGCTGTCAGTATCAGTTAGGGCCCGAGGGAGGTGTGGAAGCGTGGGGGCATCAGCAGTAGGTGGGTTTTAGGGTACAGCGTTCGGTGCAGTGCTGGGACTGTGACAGGGGTAAACAGGGGGTAAAGGCCAATGCAAGTACACCCGCCTTCCACATGCGCACACACACACACACACACACACCACACTCACACAGCCCTAAATGGGATTATGGGTGCTGAGTGTTGGGGCTAATCCCCTTAACTCACACTGCCTCCTGCAGTGCAGACAGACTGCTTTCCCTGCGGGACGGGGGGGGGGGGGGCACTAGGGTATGAGGGGAGTTATAGTGGTAGAGTAGCTCAGGAGTATCACATCAGTTGGTGTTATGATTGAATTATTTCTTGATTGATTGATGTATTGATTGATTGATTGATTGATTGGTATTGTATTTCATAGGTCCTCATACACCAGACAGGCTTGGTAAAGTATTTGAATCCAAAGCGATTCCGTATTTGCTTCGGGTCTGACCCAGGTCTGCCCCAGGTCTGCCCCAGGTCTGCCCCAGGTCTGCCCCAGGTCTGCCCCAGGTCTGTCCCAGGTCTGTCCCAGGTCTGTCCCAGGTCTGACCCAGGTCTGACCCAGCTCTGACCCAGGTCTGTCCCAGGTCTGTCCCAGGTCTGCCCCAGCTCTGTCCCAGGTCTGACGCTGATTGAGGTTTTCGGGGCAGTCCCCACGTACAGGTCGCTGGGGTATTTTGGAAGGACACACAATTCAGATTTTCTTTTTTTTTTTCTTTTTTTGCCTCCCTGCCTCTCCTCCCCCCCAGATACCTCACCCGACAGACCGCCCCCCCCCCCCCCCCCCAGACCGCCCCCCCCCCCAGCCTCATTCCGCTGTTTGGCGAGTGCGTTTGGACGGCCGCCAAATGTGATTGGATTACACCGAGGAGGAAGTGCTCATCTTTCATTGCGACTGGCCGCCCTGGCCCTGATTCAATTGGCCAGACGTTCCATTCAAGGGAATTCACTTCGTGTATTTATTTCATTCTTAATGTCCCGTCGTTTTTTTTTTTTTTTCTTTGTAGGCTTTTTTTTTTTTTGTGAATGAGAGCTCTGGCCATCGCGTCAGTGTCAGTGTCAATGTTACTTCAGATCGAGCCACGCCCAAACTCCCCCAAGGGGGACTCAGCTTCTGGCCTCCAGCCAGCCATGGCCACAGTGCCTATGAATCACCCGCCTTTGGAGTCGTGCTGTAGAGACATATGTATCATGGGGCAAGTGCTTCCTTTTGCCCCTGGAGATACGTGATCAATCAGAGGTCTGGAGTCACTGTGAAATGTTTGTTTTTGACAGAAACGGATGCACTTGTTCACCAAGGTGGCATTTTAAATGAATGTTTTTAAATACGGTCAACGTTGATGAAGAAAAACAGTCTTTTGTTCTGTCATTCGGACTTGGGCGTTGGTCCGTTTTGCAGACCTCAGGCATTCTCGCAGTCGGGTTCTCCAGGTGTTCAGGTGAAGTTTCACCGAGCGCTTCCTGGGGCAGCTGCCGTGGGACGCTGATGGCTGGTCGGGCTCCTCTCACGGTCCTCACGGTCCTCACGGTCCTCACAGTCCTCACGGTCCTCACGGTCCTCACGGCCACGCTGTGCGCTCCCCGGCCCGGCCGGGCGTGATTTAGACCCGGCGGCCGCGCGGGGCTGTTCTCCCGCTGATTGCTCCTGCCCCCCGTCGTTTTAGCAGGGCGGCGCTTCAGACTGCTGTCCTGCTGAGCGGTGAAATTGGCAGGAAGGCGTGCCGCTGTAAAATAGAGTGATAACCTCGCCGGGTCAGTGGTTTTTATTTTTATTTATTTTTTTTACACTCGGTATAAATCTCCCTTCCTGCCTCAATGCAGCCCTGTTCCATCACATCTCCTCAGTGATGCCTGTCTGACGGCCTCCAGCTCTCCTCCAGGGGCCTATCACTGCTCACACTCAGATCCATCCGTCAATAACACTACCTGTTCTCTGAAGTGGTGCAGGGCGAATCACTCAGAATCTCAGAGTGGTCTCTTCACTGCTGCAGATGAGCTGGTGTTCGGCTGGTTCTGGTTCTGGTTCTGTGGCGCTGTGAGGTGTGTTTCTCACACTGGAGGCTCTGATGTACCCGTCCTCTTACCCAGCTGTGTATCTGGGGCCTTCCCCTGCCCCCCTTGTCCTGGTTAGATCCGGTCTGCGCTCCACTCTAACGACAGCAGTGCACACCTTTGAACGAAACCTTCCGTTTCTCGGCCTTCTCGCGCACGGAATGGCCTCCGCGTTAGCGCACTGCGGGAGAGGCACACCTTCATTTGAAGCCTTGTCCGTATTTTGTTTATAAGTTTAATGCCACCTTGGTGACCGGAAGTATCAGTTTCTTTGAAAAACAGACTTTTACGGGAGAGGGAAGAGAAGGCTTCGTGTGAGCAGCAGTGAGCCCGGCTGCCCTGTCGGAGTGATTGACGGGTGAACTGGGTGATTGACAGGGTGTCACCCCCGTGGCTTGATTGCAGCTCCAGAGCGGCGGTTATTTCTGACTCTCGTTGTTCCTTAGCCTCGTGGCTGAGGTGCATGATGGGGGACCTGGTTCAAGCCCCGGTGTAGCCAGATCCGGCACAGCTGTTGGGCCCTTAACCCCACACTGCTCCCCGGGCTGCACTGTGGCTGCTCACTGCTCCTAGGTAACTCAGATGGGTCAAATGCAGAGGACACACTACCCCACGGGGTTAATAAAGTATATATTCTTCTTCTAATCTTCCCCCTCTGTGTCTGCTAGCAGCTGCTGAGTCCAAATTATTTAATATACACTCAGTGAGCACTTTATTAGGTATTTATAAATTACTTATTGGTCTTCTGCTGCTGTAGCCTATCCACTTAGAGGTTTGATGTTTTGTGTGTGTTCAGAGATGCTCTTCTGCATACAACTGTTGTAATGTGTGATTATTTGTGCTACTGTCACCTTCCTGTCAGCTCTGACCAGTCTGGCCTCTCTCTCACGATAACATGCCACATTCTGATTGTGAGAGAGCGAGTGGGAACAGTCTGGACCCAGCCCTATACATGTCTGTGAAGGGAAACCCATTACTGCCCAAACCCCGCCCGTTTGACCCACACCCGTCACCTCAGATTTTAATCTCATCAAAACCAGGCACCGAAGCCAATTTCGATTTTATACGATTGCCACCCACCCGCCCCCCAGTACTGTAACCATGCATCTCCATAACATCTTCAGTCCATCGTGTATGTTGTGAAGTATTTGTTCTTGTTTAGTTTATCCATTATGTGTCTTGACGAGTTCCGTACTTTTTTTAATTGCAATTCCCCCCCCCACAGGGCTACAGGGACACACTGCAGACGCAGGTCTTGGAGACGGCCTCGAGGGGGGGGGCAGGGGTGTACGGAACCGTGCTGTCTGAGGAGAAACTGAAACAGTTTCAGGACGAACAGTTCAGCCAGCTCTACGAGCTCATGCTGGAGTCCACCAAGCCCAACACCCAGTTCCACATACAGGAGTGACTCTACCTCACCCAACACCCAGTTCCACATACAGGAGTGACTACCACACCCAACACCCAGTTCCACATACAGGAGTGACTCTACCACACCCAACCCCCAGTTCCACATACAGGAGTGACTACCACACCCAACCCCCAGTTCCACATACAGGAGTGACTACCACACCCAACACCCAGTTCCACACACTGGAGTGACTCTACCACACCCAACACCCAGTTCCACACACTGGAGTGACTCTACCACACCCAACACCCAGTTCCACATACAGGAGTGACTCTACCACACCCAACCCCCAGTGAGGGGCGGAGTCAGGGGCAGATGCTTTCCAACCCACCCACATTTCCATGGCGATAAACTGCCTGCAAAATCATAATAAAGTGTTCTTTCAGGTCCTGGTCAAAATGTTCTGCAAGTGTGTCTTTTTTCTTCTTCTTTTTTCTGTTCCTCCCTTCCTCCCTCCTTCCTCTCCTCTGCCCCTTTGTGCGTGCGTGTGTGTGTGTGTGTGTGTGTGTGTGTGTGTGAGAGAGAGAGAGAGAGAGTGTGTGTGCGGGCATGTTTGTTTTTGCGTGTATTTGTTTTGTGTGTGTGTGTGTGTGTCAAACACACAGCATATTCTGATTTAATTTCCTGGTCTTATTGCCCAGTTAATGAGAGGGTCTAATGAGGAAGGCTCGCTATGATAGCCACGGTCTCAGCTGGTTGGCAGAATCACATTTTAATGTTTTTTAATGCAGTTCCCCCTCTTTAACATCACCATGGTAGCATGTGCTCTTTCTCCCACACACAACCCCCCTTTCCTGGGACGGTCTCCGGGTCGTGGTCACCGAGATATTAAGAGGCACGAGGAAAATTAATTATTTACAGTCAATTATTTAACATGGAGTCCCAGGGTGATGAATGCTCCTCATTTAGTCTCTGCGCACGGATCTTCTGCTGCGTAGAAACGGCCGCGTTTCATCCTTATTCAGAAAAGAGAAACTTTTAGTGCATGAAAAGAATATTAAAACCTGCCCAGATGATGGTCTGGCACTGGGAAAATAAATATATATATATATATTTTGTGTTTTCTGTTTAAAATGCGGACGAAGGCTGGCCATTCACACAGAGATGGGGAAAAATGAGGCACAGCCACAGATCGGAGATGAAAAGAGTTTAAAAACACATATTTGAGGTGTTTTACTTACAGTTTGCGTGTGTATATGTGTACATGTGTTTATATGTTCAGTGTGCACCATAACGCTTCAGACAAACATTTTCCTTCATGATTGATGATGTTCCGGACGGTTGGTTTCGGTAAGCCTATAACCGACTCCGCAGGCAATCAAGAGCCCAGAATCAATCAAGAACTAAGAATCTAAAACTTATATCCGCCCTAATGAAGAGACTAATCGGAAAACACTTGTGAAGCCGTTTGTCTCAAATATTACGGTGCCTAGACAGGGAGGTGGGGGGGGGAGACAATGTATTAAAAAAAGTGCTGTCATTTCTACTCAGTGGAACCCAAGTCTAAAAATACTCTACTAAAATCTGCAAGGTACAAATCTAAAATGGAGTTCAGAGCCAAATCAAGACAAAGTGTCCCAAGACTTATGGAGCTCATTAATGCTTTTTCATTAGTGCTTACAAGTATACATTTATGTAAAATTTTGCCAATATCTCCACAGTAAAAAAATAAATAAGCAAAGTTTTTGTCCAAATGTTTTTAAGAACTGTCATGTAGAATAACAGTAGCCTAATAGCCCATTATTGAATTGCCATCCCATGAAATATCAATCAAAGGACAGTTTCTTCTTCGTTCAATTGTTTTTCTCTGGCAAAGTTGCTACCATTTTTCTGGATATATATGGTGGTTTTTATTTTTACAGATTCATATATCACTCCGGTCAAGCATTCTTGAACTGAATTGAGAGCGAGAGAGCGAGAGAGAGAGAAAAAAAAAAAAAACATTTTTCTTTGTTGTTGTGCTTGACGCTATTTTTAATCGTGTGATTGCGTAACGGGGTCCTTCAGAGAACGCGGTGGGAGGCGCTGATGAAGTGACCCAAATCGACACGCCGAAGTGGCCTTTTTATAAAGTGTCAACACAAATGAACACGACGCGCTGTGAGTGAGCAAACACAACCGGCGGAGAAATGGACCGTGCGATCTTTCCCCCGCCCTGGGGGTTTCACGCCGTTTCGGCACTCTTAAGAAGCCCGGACGCTGCCGCCCGTGGTGCCGTGGGCCGCGCGGGAGACCGCTCTGGAGTGCCGGAGCGCGGATGCCAAGCCTGGCCTCTCGGGCAGATACGCTGGGTTATTTTTGTTTTTCTAAACCGGTTTTGAAAAACGGGGTCGATCGGATTGAGTGACACCAAGGATCCAGGAAAAAGTGCGCCTGAGTCATAACTGACACGTCGTAATTAAATTATTCCCACACATTGGCCGTCTGGCACTCAGATATTGGGAAAGGTATCTTCTTACCCCAACAGATATTTATACAGGACCAGGGCCCGTGTCACAAAGCAGGATTACTCAGTTCAGCTGTTTTTACTGCGGTCCAGTTATCCTGCTAACTCGGTAATCCTGATTCATGTACTCACCTGTTATTGCAGCCTGTGGTGGCTGATGCAGGTAGAATCCACAGGTATTCTCTTTAATCCATCAGCTCCTCAGCTTTCCTTCCCATGTGGTCCTCCTGAGGGACATTACCTTCCTCCTGAGAGACATTACCTTACCTTCCTCCTGAGAGACATTACCTTACCTTCCTCCTGAGAGACATTACCTTACCTTCCTCCTGAGAGACATTACCTTACCTTCCTCCTGAGAGACATTACCATCCTCCTGAGAGACATTACCATCCTCCTGAGAGACATTACCATCCTCCTGAGAGACATTACCTTCCTCCTGAGAGACATTACCATCCTCCTGAGAGACATTACCATCCTCCTGAGAGACATTACCATCCTCCTGAGAGACATTACCTTGCCTTCCTCCTGAGGGACATTACATTACCTTCCTCCTGAGAGGCATTACCTTCCTCCTGAGAGACATTACCTTACCTTCCTCCTGAGGGACATTACCTTCCTCCTGAGAGACATTACCTTACCTTCCTCCTGAGAGACATTACCTTACCTTCCTCCTGAGGGACATTACCTTACCTTCCTCCTGAGAGACATTACCATCCTCCTGACAGACATTACCATCCTCCTGAGAGACATTACCATCCTCCTGAGAGACATTACCTTCCTCCTGAGGGACATTACCTTACCTTCCTCCTGAGAGACATTACCTTACCTTCCTCCTGAGAGACATTACCATCCTCCTGAGAGACATTACCATCCTCCTGAGAGACATTACCTTCCTCCTGAGAGACATTACCTTACCATCCTCCTGAGGGACATTACCTTCCTCCTGAGGGACATTACCTTACCTTCCTCCTGAGAGACATTACCTTACCTTCCTCCTGAGGGACATTACCTTACCTTCCTCCTGAGGGACATTACCTTCCTCCTGAGAGACATTACCTTACCTTCCTCCTGAGGGATATTATCTTACCTTCCCTGTGAGGGACCTTACCTTACCTTCCCTGTGAGGGACCTTACCTTACCTTCCCTGTGAGGGACCTTACCTCATAGTTATGTAGCTGACACTTACAGCTCATTAGAAGCAGGGGTCAATTCCCCCGTAGCAATGTGGGGCAACTCTAACTGCAACCCAAACACTAAAGCTAACCCCAGCACTTACCTTAAACCTAAGGATTACTGTGACCCCAATCTTGACCCTAAATCTAACCCCAACCCTAACAATAACAAGCAAAAAGCAAAAACAAAAGCAAAACCCTAAATATTCGATTCTCCTTTTCAGATGGATCAAAAAACATGGTTAATATCCCTGATGATATAAATGCAAGAAAATGTTTGTAGAATAACTTAAGTGGTTTGCAAATAGCAAAATACATAAGACAAAAGTCTTCTCTAGTCCTTACTGGGTAAATACCATTTTTATGTGTTTGTTGGAGTTGTTGAATATGTGCCATGGAA